>NC_141137.1:3445000-3747500 GCF_053477565.2 Lygodium microphyllum | reverse complement strand
TGTGATTTCACCTTGACCTTTATTAATCAAGGCTACCTATTTAGGGTAGAAGGTCAACCCATCTTAAGCCCTTTAATGGCGAATACATGCATTTATGTTTTTCATGATACGTCGGATTAGGGTCTAACTTGCCCATCTTCTCTCTAAGACAACTTTTAACTTTATCCTACAATTTCAAGGCTATCATACAAAACTTGAATTCAAGCACTTCAATGTACATTAAAATTGATGCAATCTTCCTATGCAACCTTGACACGCTTCTTGTTATATTTTATGCAATTTTCCTTCAATGCATAATCTATTGTTACTTGCTTTTCAGTCTCCTTTCCTATTACTCATCTAATGTAACACTAATGACTTTTACCTATTTTATGCATGCGATTCTACCTCTATTTAAGAATTCAAGATGCATGACAAGAATCTAAATCTTGGTACAACCTGGATATGAGCTATAGTTACTGGAGCGTTGGTGGTATTCGTGTCTCAACTTGCATTGGATATATTCCTAGCTTCGTTTGCAATTTGAGAACTTGTGCTCCTTGTAACTCGTCTCCTAGGTGCCATCCTTGTGCGTTCTTGGTCTTGCAACCCTTGAGGTAAATCGACCGCTCTTGCCTTGGCAGAAGGAAGTGGTACGAGGGTTCACAAGGAATCTAAGGCCAATCAATGTGACTTCAACATGCATATGGTAAACCATTTCAATAAGTCCCATAAGCCACCGTTGCATTGGAACTTAGCTTATCCCTACTTAGATCATTTTCAGTCTTGATATACTCCCTCCCTAGGGTTTACTCTCCCCCTTGGGATCTAGGGTTGCTCAAGGAACAACTTTAACGGTTATCTTCTAGATCTTTTTAATGATCTATGTGATTTCACCTTGACCTTTATTAATCAAGGCTACCTATTTAGGGTAGAAGGTCAACCCATCTTAAGCCCTTTAATGGCGAATACATGCATTTATGTTTTTCATGATACGTCGGATTAGGGTCTAACTTGCCCATCTTCTCTCTACGACAACTTTTAACTTTATCCTACAATTTCAAGGCTATCATACAAACTTGAATTCAAGCACTTCAATGTACATTAAAATTGATGCAATCTTCCTATGCAACCTTGACACGCTTCTTGTTATATTTTATGCAATTTTCCTTCAATGCATAATCTATTGTTACTTGCTTTTCAGTCTCCTTTCCTATTACTCATCTAATGTAACACTAATGACTTTTACCTATTTTATGCATGAGATTCTACCTCTATTTAAGAATTCAAGATGCGTGAGAAGAATCTAAATCTTGGTACAACCTGGATATGAGCTATAGTTGCTGGAGGGTTGGTGGTATTCATGTCTCCGCTTGCATTGGATATATTCCTAGCTTCGTTTGCAATTTGAGAACTTGTGCTCCTTGTAACTCGTCTCCTGGGTGCCATCCTTGCGCGTTCTTGGTCTTGCAACCCTTGAGGTAAATCGACCGCTCTTGCCTTGGCAGAAGGAAGTGGTACGAGGGTTCACAAGGGATCTAAGGCCAATCAATGTGACTTCAACATGCATATGGTAAACCATTTCAACAAGTCCCTTAAGCCACCGTTGCATTGGAACTTAGCTTATCCCTACTTAGATCATTTTCAGTCTTGATATACTGCCTCCCTAGGGTTTATTCTCCCCCTTGGGATCTAGGGTTGCTCAAGGAACAACTTTAACGGTTATCTTCTAGATCTTTTTAATGATCTATGTGATTTCACCTTGACCTTTATTAATCAAGGCTACCTATTTAGAGTAGAAGGTCAACCCATCTTAAGCCCTTTAATGGCGAATACATGCATTTATGTTTTTCATGATACGTCGGATTAGGGTCTAACTTGCCCATCTTCTCTCTAAGACAACTTTTAACTTTCTCCTACAATTTCAAGGCTATCATACAAAACTTGAATTCAAGCACTTCAATGTACATTAAAATTGATGCAATCTTCCTATGCAACCTTGACACGCTTCTTGTTATATTTTATGCAATTTTCCTTCAATGCATAATCTATTGTTACTTGCTTTTCGGTCTCCTTTCCTATTACTCATCTAATGTAACACTAATGACTTTTACCTATTTTATGCATGCGATTCTACCTCTATTTAAGAATTCAAGATGCATGAGAAGAATCTAAATCTTGGTACAACCTGGATATGAGCTATAGTTGCTGGAGCGTTGGTGGTATTCGTGTCTCCACTTGCATTGGATATATTCCTAGCTTCGTTTGCAATTTGAGAACTTGTGCTCCTTGTAACTCGTCTCCTGGGTGCCATCCTTGTGCGTTCTTGGTGTTGCAACCCTTGAGGTAAATCGACCACTCTTGCCTTGGCAGAAGGAAGTGGTACGAGGGTTCACAAGGAATCTAAGGCCAATCAATGTGACTTCAACATGCATATGGTAAACCATTTCAACAAGTCCCTTAAGCCACCGTTGCATTGGAACTTAGCTTATCCCTACTTAGATCATTTTCAATCTTGATATACTGCCTCCCTAGGGTTTACTCTCCCCCTTGGGATCTAGGGTTGCTCAAGGAACAACTTTAACGGTTATCTTCTAGATCTTTTTAATGATCTATGTGATTTCACCTTGACCTTTATTAATCAAGGCTACCTATTTAGGGTAGAAGGTCAACCCATCTTAAGCCCTTTAATGGCGAATACATGCATTTATGTTTTTCATGATACGTCGGATTAGGGTCTAACTTGCCCATCTTCTCTCTACGACAACTTTTAACTTTATCCTACAATTTCAAGGCTATCATACAAACTTGAATTCAAGCACTTCAATGTACATTAAAATTGATGCAATCTTCCTATGCAACCTTGACACGCTTCTTGTTATATTTTATGCAATTTTCCTTCAATGCATAATCTATTGTTACTTGCTTTTCGGTCTCCTTTCCTATTACTCATCTAATGTAACACTAATGACTTTTACCTATTTTATGCATGCGATTCTACCTCTATTTAAGAATTCAAGATGCGTGAGAAGAATCTAAATCTTGGTACAACCTGGATATGAGCTATAGTTGCTGGAGGGTTGGTGGTATTCATGTCTCCACTTGCATTGAATATATTCCTAGCTTCGTTTGCAATTTGAGAACTTGTGCTCCTTGTAACTCGTCTCCTGGGTGCCATCCTTGCGCGTTCTTGGTCTTGCAACCCTTGAGGTAAATCGACCGCTCTTGCCTTGGCTGAAGGAAGTGGTACCAGGGTTCACAAGGAATCTAAGGCCAATCAATGTGACTTCAACATGCATATGGTAAACCATTTCAACAAGTCCCTTAAGCCACCGTTGCATTGGAACTTAGCTTATCCCTACTTAGATCATTTTCAGTCTTGATATACTGCCTCCCTAGGGTTTACTCTCCCCCTTGGGATCTAGGGTTGCTCAAGGAACAACTTTAACGGTTATCTTCTAGATCTTTTTAATGATCTATGTGATTTCACCTTGACCTTTATTAATCAAGGCTACCTATTTAGGGTAGAAGGTCAACCCATCTTAAGCCCTTTAATGGCGAATACATGCATTTATGTTTTTCATGATACGTCGGATTAGGGTCTAACTTGCCCATCTTCTCTCTACGACAACTTTTAACTTTATCCTACAATTTCAAAGCTATCATACAAACTTGAATTCAAGCACTTCAATGTACATTAAAATTGATGCAATCTTCCTATGCAACCTTGACACGCTTCTTGTTATATTTTATGCAATTTTCCTTCAATGCATAATCTATTGTTACTTGCTTTTCGGTCTCCTTTCCTATTACTCATCTAATGTAACACTAATGACTTTTACCTATTTTATGCATGCGATTCTACCTCTATTTAAGAATTCAAGATGCGTGAGAAGAATCTAAATCTTGGTACAACCTGGATATGAGCTATAGTTGATGGAGGGTTGGTGGTATTCATGTCTCCACTTGCATTGGATATATTCCTAGCTTCGTTTGCAATTTGAGAAGTTGTGCTCCTTGTAACTTGTCTCCTGGGTGCCATCCTTGCGCGTTCTTGGTCTTGCAACCCTTGAGGTAAATCGACCGCTCTTGCCTTGGCTGAAGGAAGTGGTACCAGGGTTCACAAGGAATCTAAGGCCAATCAATGTGACTTCAACATGCATATGGTAAACCATTTCAACAAGTCCCTTAAGCCACCGTTGCATTGGAACTTAGCTTATCCCTACTTAGATCATTTTCAGTCTTGATATACTGCCTCCCTAGGGTTTACTCTCCCCCTTGGGATCTAGGGTTGCTCAAGGAACAACTTTAACGGTTATCTTCTAGATCTTTTTAATGATCTATGTGATTTCACCTTGACCTTTATTAATCAAGGCTACCTATTTAGGGTAGAAGGTCAACCCATCTTAAGCCCTTTAATGGCGAATACATGCATTTATGTTTTTCATGATACGTCGGATTAGGGTCTAACTTGCCCATCTTCTCTCTAAGACAACTTTTAACTTTATCCTACAATTTCAAGGCTATCATACAAAACTTGAATTCAAGCACTTCAATGTACATTAAAATTGATGCAATCTTCCTATGCAACCTTGACACGCTTCTTGTTATATTTTATGCAATTTTCCTTCAATGTATAATCTATTGTTACTTGCTTTTCAGTCTCCTTTCCTATTACTCATCTAATGTAACACTAATGACTTTTACCTATTTTATGCATGCGATTCTACCTCTATTTAAGAATTCAAGATGCGTGAGAAGAATCTAAATCTTGGTACAACCTGGATATGAGCTATAGTTGCTGGAGCGTTGGTGGTATTCGTGTCTCCACTTGCATTGGATATATTCCTAGCTTCCTTTGCAATTTGAGAACTTGTGCTCCTTGTAACTCGTCTCCTGGGTGCCATCCTTGTGCGTTCTTGGTCTTGCAACCCTTGAGGTAAATCAACCACTCTTGCCTTGGCAGAAGGAAGTGGTACGAGGGTTCACAAGGAATCTAAGGCCAATCAATGTGACTTCAACATGCATATGGTAAACCATTTCAACAAGTCCCTTAAGCCACCGTTGCATTGGAACTTAGCTTATCCCTACTTAGATCATTTTCAGTCTTGATATACTGCCTCCCTAGGGTTTACTCTCCCCCTTGGGATCTAGGGGTGCTCAAGGAACAACTTTAACGGTTATCTTCTAGATCTTTTTAATGATCTATGTGATTTCACCTTGACCTTTATTAATCAAGGCTACCTATTTAGGGTAGAAGGTCAACCCATCTTAAGCCCTTTAATGGCGAATACATGCATTTATGTTTTTCATGATACGTCGGATTAGGGTCTAACTTGCCCATCTTCTCTCTACGACAACTTTTAACTTTATCCTACAATTTCAAGGCTATCATACAAAACTTGAATTCAAGCATTTCAATGTACATTAAAATTGATGCAATCTTCCTATGCAACCTTGACACGCTTCTTGTTATATTTTATGCAATTTTTCTTCAATGCATAATCTATTGTTACTTGCTTTTCAGTCTCCTTTCCTATTACTCATCTAATGTAACACTAATGACTTTTACCTATTTTATGCATGCGATTCTACCTCTATTTAAGAATTCAAGATGCGTGAGAAGAATCTAAATCTTGGTACAACCTGGATATGAGCTATAGTTGTTGGAGCATTGGTGGTATTCATGTCTCCACTGGTGAGATATCGATCTCCACTCGTGATACGCCAGGGTAACCGTTGTGTATTTATGTCACCGACTTATCAGTTGCAGATGCGGTTGGTACACCGCCCATGAATAATAGCTTGATGACAACTATCCTTATCTACTCTAGTTCGTGGCTCAATTAGTATTCCACCTTAGTTAGTTGAGTTTGGTTTGAGACCCATATATAGGGTTCTTCTATTTCTATGTATGTGACTTTTTTTTTGCTTACACAACTAAGAAGAGGAAAACTGTTTTCAGCCTCCACCTCTGTGTGTATTCCCCCATTGTGCAAGCAAGAAAGCTACAAGTGAGACTCCTTCCTTCTCTTCCACAATCTTAACATGGTATCAGAGCCTTGTTCGTGGTAAGGAGCTTAAGAAAGCAAGCCAAGCTCGCGGTGTTCTGGTAAGAGGAGCAGTGTTGCTTTCATTTTCTGTTTTGGGAGCAGATCTCTGCAGGTAGCACAGCCGGAAAGTGCAGGAGTGCATTGTCTCAGGTTGAGATGCCCTTCGCGATGAAGCAAGAGGGCAGTATATGCTGCGGGAGAGGGCTTCAGTCCATGGCGACCTTGTTTTTTTTATTTGAGGCCATTTCAGGGCCTGTTTTGGAGGCGGAAGTTTTCTGCACGCACTCAGGAAAAGGCCCAGTTTTATGCTGTGCAGCCACTGTTCTACAGGTCGGTGAAAAGTTACTGTAGAAATTGCATCGTATGCTTGTGCACAGAGACATTGGGAGTTACAGAATCATCCCTGTTGCCTGTTGATGCAAAATCGTCACTAGGAAGTGACTGTGTGGTCAAATACCACTCTCGTCAGTTTTGCAGATTTACCTTTGTGAGGCTGAAGCTGTGTTCTTTGCAGTGACATAATGTTTTGCAGTGTTCTATAATGGCGTCTGATTCTTTCTCACAGATTGTCACTGAAAAGCTTGACAAGAACAACTTCCAAGCATGGAAGTTTAGAATGACGAATTTCCTTATGGGAAAAGGATATCGGAAATTGTTGCAGGAAATGAAGAAGAACCAGTTCTTCCTGATGTTCCCAATCAACAGCAAATGCAGGCATTCAAAGCATGGCATGAGAGAGCCAGGAAAGTTATGTACTGGCTGTCTATCAGTATTTTAGACTCTATGATTGTGCATATTCAGGATGCAAGTACGCCAAAGGAGGCATGGGATACTTTGTCAAAAATGTATAGCACAAATACGCAAGTCAGGAAAATGCAGCTCAAGCAAGAGTTGCACAATGTGCAAAGAGAAAATATGAGCATCAACGACTACCACATGAAGGTGAAGAAGATTGCAGATGCACTTGCTTCCATTGGGTCGCCAGTGGAAGATGATGATTTAGTTTCTGTGACCTTGAATGGTCTAGGAAAGGATTATGCACAATTCCGAACATCCATTTCCGTCCGTGAAAGATTTCCTGATTTTGAGGAGTTGATTGCTCTTCTAATTTCTGAGGAGCAGAGAAATGGTGGTGCATCTTCTTCAGGAGGAACTTCAAAAGAAGTTGTCTTCTACTCAAATGCTGGAAGAGGTAGAGGAGGCCGATTTGGAGGCCGTGGTAGAAATCAGAATATGCAGCAAACTCAAGAAAACCAGTTCTATGGAGGAGGACGTGGTAACTCTAGAGGCAGGGGGAGCCAAAGAGGTCGTGGTGGATGGCAAAGAGGCCAAAATGCAAACAGCAATGTTGAATGCTACTACTGTGGTAAAATGGGTCATATGGCTAAAGACTGCTATAAAAAGCAGAATGACATCATGAATGGAAAACTGCAACGAGGAAATTATGCATCTTCTAGTAGACAGGGTGATGACAAAAATGAGCATTTGTTTATGGTGCAACACATGAACAATTCTGTGACAAGTGCAGAAGAAAGCAATGATGTATGGTATGTTGACTCAGGTGCATCAAACCACATGACAGGTCATGCAGAATGGATGGAGGATGCAAGGAAAATGGAAAAACCAGGATTTGTGGAGACTAGTGATGATACTGCACATCCTATTGTGCAGATTGGAAAAATTCCTTTGTTTATGCAGGATGGGAAGAAAAAATACCTATCCGATGTATTTCATGTCCCGAATATCACCAAGAATCTGGTTTCTGTTGGTCAAATGGTTGAGCAGGGCTTGTAGGTCAGATTTAATCCTCATGGATGCTTTGTTGAGGATATGAAAAATAAAGGTTACTTGATAGCAAAAGGAAAGAAGAAGGGCTGAATGTTTACGTTGGATGCAGACATGTCTGAATTGAGTGCAGCAATGTTTGCACATGGGACCGGTGTAGTTGCAGATATTGATATCTGGCATAAACGCATTGGTCATGTAAATGTACAGCGACTTAAATCAATGCAGGCCCAAAATATTGTTGCAGGATTGCCCAAATTCAAGGTTGCAGAAATGCATAAGGTATGTGAAGCCTGTCAGTTTGGAAAACAGGCAAGGATTTCCTAGACATGTTCAAGAGAGTGAGAAGCCATTGGAATTAATCCACTCTGATGTGTGGACTACTAAAGCTGCATCTCTTGGAGGCTGTCATTATTTTATCACTTTTATTGATGACTATAGCAGAAAAGTTTGGATGTATTTTATGAAAAAGAAAAGTGAAGTTTTTGGGCATTTCAAAACCCTTAAAGCTATGGTTGAAAAAGAAACAGGCCTGCAAATAAAATGCCTAAGGTCAGATGGAGGGGGAGAGTACCTCTCAAATGAGTTTGCAAAGTTCTTGCAGGAGCATGGCATAAAGCAGCAATATTCATACAGTCATACCCCACAACAAAATGGAATTGCAGAAAGGAAAAACAGGCATATTGGAGAGGTATCTCGTGCCATGCTCAATGAAAAAGACTTGCCTGATTTTTATTAGGCTAAAGCAGTTGCTACAACAGTCTATATAATGAACAGGACTCCCACTGCAGCAATACATGGGATGACTCCAGAGGAGAGGTATACTGGTAGGAAACCAGATATTTCTCATTTGAAAATTTTTGGTTGCATTGCCTATGTACATGTGCTAGATGAGTTGAGATCCAAGTTGGATCCAAAAGCTGAGAAGTGCATCTTTATTGGTTACTCTCTGCAGCAAAAAGGGTATAGATGCTATAACCCTTCTACTCGTAAGTTTACAGTGAGCAGAGATGTTGTTTTTGATGAGATGAGTAGCTGGTATAAACCAGTAAATGTGATTGAGGATGTAGATGCACAAAATGGTAATGCTGCACAGAATTCACAGCAGCAGTCACAAAATATTAGTGGACCTGGAGCGTCCTCTAGCAGTGGTTCACATTCTTCGCCATGGACAGGCAGATTGAGATCAGGAGAATCTTCTCAAAGTAATGTAGATAGTGGTATGCAGGTATCACGAAAAGGAAAAGAGAATGTTGATCAGCCCATGTTTGATGTGAATGCAGGTCACTCTTATGTGGATGGTGAATCCAGTGGCTCAAAACAGAGCATTGATGATGAGTTGGGTATTCCTTCTATTGTTACACCTGGAGTAAGGAAGACTAGGGATGTTTTGAGAGCACCTAGGAGTGAACCTACTTTGCGCAGGTTTACGAGAGCTAGGTATCCTGTGGATAGGCTGAAATATGATGGATTTAGAGCCATTCACTATGCATATATGGTCAAAGTGATACAGGAACCAGAACCCACTTCTTTTGAGCAAGCCATGGGAAAAGAAATATGGGAGAAAGCCATGGATGAAGAAATGGATGCCTTGGAAGCAAATGCTACATGGGAATTGGTACCTTTGCCTAAAGGTAAGAATGCAATTGGCTGTAAGTGAGTTTATAAGGTGAAGCACAATGCAGATGGTTCTGTGAACAGATACAAGGCAAGATTAGTAGTCAAGGGGTATGCACAAACATATGGCATTGACTATGAAGAAACATTCAGTCCGGTTGCAAGGATGGCAACCGTAAGAGCAGTCATTGCTATGACTGCATCAAAGGAATGGTCTTTACATCAGATGGATGTAAAGAATGCCTTCTTGCATGGTGATTTGCAAGAAGAGGTATATATGGAGCAGCCACCAAGTTATGTGCATGCTGTTCATCCTGAGTTTGTTTGCAGGTTGAAGAAAGCATTGTATGGCTTGAAGCAAGCACCTAGAGCATGGTCTGACAAGATAGGACAGTATCTTGTCACTATTGGCTTTCAGATTTCCAAGGCAGATTTCTCACTTTATGTGAGAAAAACAGAGAAAGGTATTATGCTACTTGTCATTTATGTTAATGATTTGATTATGACAGGTGACAGTGATGAAGATATCCTTCATGTGAAAATGCTATTGAAGCAGAAGTTTGAGATGAAGGATTTGGGAGAGCTGCGTTATTTCTTGGGCATTGAGGTGATTAGATCACCAAGTGGGATACAGCTCTTGCAGAGGCAGTATGGATTGGACATGCTGTCCAAAAGGCTGTAAGCCTATTTCAGTTCCTTTGGAGCAGAATGTGAAGCTGAGCACAGATGTAGGTGAGCTTCTAGAAGACCCTACTATGTACAGACGCATAGTAGGAAGTTTGATTTATATGACTATTACCAGGCCAGATTTGAGCTATGCTGTTGGATTGGTAAGTTAGTTTATGCAGGCTCCAAGGAAACCACATTTGGATGCGGCTAGATGCATACTCAGGTATGTGAAGTCCACATTGCAGTATGGAACTATTTTATGAGACTGGGGTTCAGATACAGTTGCATGGATACACTGATGCTAATTGGGCTGGTAGCATTTCTGATAGACGATCTACCAGTGGATATGTGTTCTCTTTTGGGAGTGCTGCAGTCACTTGGAGCAGCAAGAAACAGCCTACAGTTGCCTTGTCGAGCACAGAGGCTGAGTACAGGGGTGCAGCAATGGCTGCATGTGAGGTAGCTTGGTTGCATAAGCTACTTTATGATATGCATCAGCCTACAGATGGGCCAGTTATCATTTATTGTGACAACATGAGTAGTATACACTTGGCAAATAACCTAGTTTATCATGCTAGAACAAAGCACATTGAGGTGCATTATCACTATGTGCGAGAGAGGGTTTTACTAGGTCTTATTGATCTAGTTTATGTCAGCACAGAGGATCAGGTAGCTGACATATTCACGAAGGCATTGGACACAGAGAAGCTGTGCAAGTTCAGAGACCTGCTTGGTGTGCAGGAATTGGAATTGAGCTCGAGGGGGACTGTTGAGATATCGAGCTCCACTCGTGATACGCCAGGGTGACCGTTGTGTATTTATGTCACCGACTTGTCAGTTGCAGATGCGGTTGGTACACCACCCATGAATAATAGCTTGATGACAGCTATCCTTATCTACTCTAGATCGTGGCTCAGTTAGTATGCCACCTTAGTTAGTTGAGTTTGGTTTGAGACCCATATATAGGGTTCTTCTATTTCTATGTATGTGACTTTTTTTTGGCTTACACAACTAAGAAGAGGAAAACTATTTTCAGCCTCCACCTCTGTGTGTATTCCCCCATTGTGCAAGCAAGAAAGCTACAAGTGAGACTCCTTCCTTCTCTCCCACAATCTTGACATCCACTTGCATTGGATATATTCCTAGCTTCGTTTGCAATTTGAGAACTTGTGCTCCTTGTAACTCATCTCCTGGGTGCCATCCTTGTGCGTTCTTGGTCTTGCAACCCTTGAGGTAAATCGACCACTCTTGCCTTGGCAGAAGGAAGTGGTACGAGGGTTCACAAGGAATCTAAGGCCAATCAATGTGACTTCAACATGCATATGGTAAACCATTTCAACAAGTCCCTTAAGCCACCGTTGCATTGGAACTTAGCTTATCCCTACTTAGATCATTTTCAGTCTTGATATACTGCCTCCCTAGGGTTTACTCTCCCCCTTGGGATCTAGGGTTGCTCAAGGAACAACTTTAACGGTTATCTTTTAGATCTTTTTAATGATCTATGTGATTTCACCTTGACCTTTATTAATCAAGGCTACCTATTTAGGGTAGAAGGTCAACCCATCTTAACCCCTTTAATGGCGAATACATGCATTTATGTTTCTCATGATACGTCGGATTAGGGTCTAACTTGCCCATCTTCTCTCTACGACAACTTTTAACTTTATCCTACAATTTCAAGGCTATCATACAAAACTTGAATTCAAGCACTTCAATGTACATTAAAATTGATGCAATCTTCCTATGCAACCTTGACACGCTTCTTGTTATATTTTATGCAATTTTCCTTCAATGCATAATCTATTGTTACTTGCTTTTCGGTCTCCTTTCCTATTACTCATCTAATGTAACACTAATGACTTTTACCTATTTTATGCATGCGATTCTACCTCTATTTAAGAATCCGAGATGCGTGAGAAGAATCTAAATCTTGGTACAACCTGGATATGAGCTATAGTTGCTGGAGGGTTGGTGGTATTCATGTCTCCACTTGCATTGGATATATTCCTAGCTTCGTTTGCAATTTGAGAACTTGTGCTCCTTGTAACTCGTCTCCTGGGTGCCATCCTTGCGCGTTCTTGGTCTTGCAACCCTTGAGGTAAATCGACCGCTCTTGCCTTGGCAGAAGGAAGTGGTACGAGGGTTCACAAGGAATCTAAGGCCAATCAATGTGACTTCAACATGCATAAGTCTTCTTCTTCTTTTACCCTCTCCCCAATTTGTTTTCCTTCTATCTCACCCTCTCCATCTCATAGTCTTCTCTCCCTCTCTCTTTCTTTCTCACGCTTGTTTTACTTCTTCTCCTTCTTCTTCTCCTTCTCTCTCTCCATCTTCTTCTTCTTCTCCTCTCTCTCCTGTTGAGATATCGAGCTCCACTCGTGATACGCGAGGGTGACCGTTGTGTATTTATGTCACCGACTTGTCAGTTGCAGATGCGGTTGGTACACCGCCCCTAAATAATAGCTACATGATAGCTATCCTTATCTACTCTAGTTCGTGGCTCAGTTAGTATGCCACCTTAGTTAGTTGAGTTTGGTTTGAGACCCATATCTAGGGTTCTTCTATTTCTTTGTACTTGAGTTCTTTTGGCTTACACAACTAAGAAGAGGAAAACTGTTTTCAGCCTCCACCCTTGTGTGTATTCCCCCATTGTGCAAGAAAGAAAGCTTCAAGTGAGACTCCTTCCTTCTCTCCCACAATCTTGACATGGTATCAGAGCCTTGTTCGTGGTAAGGAGCTCAAGAAAGCAAGCCAAGCTCGCGGTGTTCTGGTAAGAGGAGCAGTGTTGCTTTCATTTTCTGTTTTGGGAGCAGATCTCTGCAGGTAGCACAGCCAGAAATTGCAGGAGTGCATTGTCTCAGGTTGAGACGCCCTTCGCGCTGAAGCAAGAGGACAGTATATGCTGCGGGAGAGAGCTTTAGCTCATGGCGACCCTGTTTTTTTGATTTGAGGCCATTTCGGGGCCTGTTTTGGAGGCGGAAGTTCTCTGCACGCACTCAGGAAAAAGCCCTGTTTTATGCTGTGCGACCATTGTTCTACAGGTCGGTGAAAAGTTACCACAGAAATTGCATCATATGCTTGTGCGCAGAGACATTGGGAGTTACAGAATCATCCTTGGTTTCTGTTTATGCAAAATCGTCACTAGGAAGTGACTGTGTGGTCAAATACCACTTTCGCCAGTTTTGCAGATTTGCCCTTGTGAGGGTGAAGCTGTGTTTTTTGCAGTGACAGAATTTCTTGCAGTATTCTGTAATGGCGTCTGATTCTCTTTCACAGATTGTCACTGAAAAGCTTGATAAGAACAACTTCCAGGCATGGAAGTTTAGAATGACAAATTTCCTTATGGGAAAAGGATATTGGGAATTTGTTGCAGGAAATGAAGAAGAACCAGTTCTTCCTGATGTTCCCAATCAACAACAAATGCAGGCATTCAAAGCATGGCATGAGAGAGCCAGGAAAGTTATGTACTGGCTGTCTATCAGTATTTCAGACTCCATGATTGTGCATATTCAGGATGCAAGTACGCCAAAGGAGGCATGGGATACTCTGTCAAAGATGTATAGCACAAATACGCAAGCCAGGAAAATGCAGCTCAAGCAAGAGTTGCATAATGTGCAAAGAGAAAGTATGAGCATCAATGACTACCACATGAAGGTAAAGAAGATTGCAGATGCACTTGCTTCCATTGGGTCACCAGTGGAAGATGATGATTTAGTTTCTGTGACCTTGAATGGTCTAGGAAAGGATTATGCACAGTTTCGGACATCCATTTCAGTTCGTGAAAGATTTCCTGATTTTGAGGAGTTGATTGCTCTTCTAATTTCTGAGGAACAGAGAAATGGTGGTGCATTTTCTTCAGGAGGAACTTCAAAAGAAGCTGTCTTCTACTCAAATGCTGGAAGAGGTAGAGGCAGAGGTAGAGGAGGCCGTGGCAGAAATCAGAATATGCAGCAAACTCAAGAAAACCAGTCCTATGGAGGAGGACGTGGTAACTCTAGAGGCAGGGGGAGCCAAAGAGGTCGTGGTGGATGGCAAAGAGGTCAAAATGCAAATAGTAATATTGAATGCTACTACTGTGGTAAAATGGGTCATATGACTAAAGATTGCTATAAAAAGCAGAATGACATCATGAATGGAAAACTGCAACAAGGGAATTATGCATCTTCTAGCAGACAGGGTGATGACAGAAATGAGCATTTGTTCATGGTGCATCACATGAACAATTCTGTGACAAGTGCAGAAGAAAGCAATGATGTATGGTATGTTGACTCAGGTGCATCAAACCACATGACAGGTCATGCAGAATGGATGGAGGATGCAAGAAAAATGGAAAAACCAGGATTTGTGGAAACTGGTGATGATACTGCACATCCTATTGTGCAAATTGGAAAAATTCCCTTGTCTATGCAGGATGGGAAAAAGAAATACCTGTCCGATGTATTTCATGTCCCGAATATCACCAAGAATCTGGTTTCTGTTGGTCAAATGGTTGAGCAGGGCTTGCAGGTCAGATTTAATCCTCATGGATGCTTTGTTGAGGATATGAAAAATAGAGGTCGCTTGATAGCAAAAGGAAAGAAGAAGGGCAGAATGTTTACGTTGGATGCAGACATGTCTGAATTGAGTGCAGCAATGTTTGCACATGGGACCGGTGTAGTTGCAGATATTGATATCTGGCATAAACGCATTGGTCATGTTAATGTACAGCGACTTAAATCAATGCAGGCCCAAAATATTGTTGCAGGATTGCCCAAATTCAAGGTTGCAGAAATGCATAAGGTATGTGAAGCCTGTCAGTTTGGAAAACAGGCAAGGAAACCATTTCCTAGACATGTTCAAGAGAGTGAGAAGCCATTGGAATTAATCCACTCTGATGTGTGGACTACTAAAGCTGCATCTCTTGGAGGCTGTCATTATTTTGTCAGTTTTATTGATGACTATAGCAGAAAAATTTGGGTGTATTTTATGAAAAAGAAAAGTGAAGTTTTTGGGCATTTCAAAACCCTTAAAGCTATGGCTGAAAAAGAAACAGGTCTGCAAATAAAATGCCTGAGGTCAGATGGAGGGGGAGAGTACCTCTCAAATGAGTTTGCAAAGTTCTTGCAGGAGCATGGCATAAAGCAGCAATATTCATGCAGTTATACCCCACAACAAAATGGAATTGCAGAAAGGAAAAACAGGCATATTGGAGAGGTGTCTCGTGCCATGCTCAATGAAAAAGACTTGCCAGATTTTTATTGGGCTGAAGCAGTTGCTACAGCAGTCTACATAATGAACAGGACTCCCACTGCAGCAATACATGGAATGACTCCAGAGGAGAGGTATACTGGTAGGAAACCAGATATTTCTCATTTGAAAATTTTTGGTTGCATTGCCTATGTACATGTGCAAGATGAGCTGAGATCCAAGTTGGATCCAAAAGCTGAGAAGTGCATCTTTATTGGTTACTCTCTGCAGCAAAAAGGGTATAGATGCTATAACCCTTCTACTCGTAAGTTTACAGTGAGCAGAGATGTTGTTTTTGATGAGATGAGTAGCTGGTATAAACCAGTAAATGTGATTGAGGATGTAGATGCACAAAATGGTAATGCTGCACAGAATTCACAGCAGCAGTCACAAAATATTAGTGGACCTGGAGCGTCCTCTAGCAGTGGTTCACATTCTTCGCCATGGACAGGCAGATTGAGATCAGGAGAATCTTCTCAAAGCAATGCAGATAGTGGTATGCAGGTATCACGAAAAGGAAAAGAGAAGGTTGATCAGTCCATGTTTGATGTGAATGCAGGTCACTCTTATGTGGATGGTGAATCAAGTGGCTCAGAACAGAGCATTGATGATGAGTTGGGCATTCCTTCTATTGTTACACCTGGAGTAAGGAAGACCAGGGATGTTTTGAGAGCACCTGGGAGTGAACCTACTTTGCGCAGGTCTACGAGAGCTAGGTATCCTGTGGATAGGCTGAAATATGATGGATTTACAGCCATTCACTATGCATATATGGTTAAAATGATACAGGAACCAGAACCCACTTCTTTTGAGGAAGCCACGGGAAAAGAAAAATGGGAGAAAGCCATGGATGAAGAAATGGATGCCTTGGAAGCAAATGCTACATGGGAATTGGTACCTTTGCCTAAAGGTAAAAATGCAATTGGCTGTAAGTGGGTTTATAAGGTGAAGCACAATGCTGATGGTTCTGTGAACAGATACAAGGCAAGATTAGTAGTCAAGGGGTATGCACAAACATATGGCATTGACTATGAAGAAACATTCAGTCCGGTTGCAAGGATGGCAACCGTAAGAGCAGTCATTGCTATGGCTGTATCAAAGGGATGGTCTTTACATCAGATGGATGTAAAGAATGCCTTCTTGCATGGTGATTTGCAAGAAGAGGTCTATATGGAGCAGCCACCAGGTTATGTGCATGCTGTTCATCCTGAGTTTGTTTGCAGGTTGAAGAAAGCCTTGTATGGCTTGAAGCAAGCACCTAGAGCATGGTCTGACAAGATAGGACAGTATCTTGTCACTATTGGCTTTCAGATTTCCAAGGCAGATTTCTCACTTTATGTGAGAAAAACAGAGAAAGGTATTATGCTACTTGTCATTTATATTGATGATTTGATTATGACAGGTGACAGTGATGAAGATATCCTTCATGTGAAAATGCTATTGAAGCAGAAGTTTGAGATGAAGGATTTGGGAGAGCTGCGTTATTTCTTGGGCATTGAGGTGATTAGATCACCAAGTGGGATACAGCTCTTGCAGAGGCAGTATGGATTGGACATGCTGTCCAAATATGGGATGACAGGCTGTAAGCCTATTTCAGTTCCTTTGGAGCAGAATGTGAAGCTGAGCGCAGATGCAGGTGAGCTTCTGGAAGACCCTACTATGTACAGACGCATAGTAGGAAGCTTGATTTATATGACTATTACCAGGCCAGATTTGAGCTATACTGTTGGATTGGTAAGTCAGTTTATGCAGGCTCCAAGGAAACCACATTTGGATGCGGCTAGACGCATACTCAGGTATGTGAAGTCCACATTGCAGTATGGACTATTTTATGAGACTGGGGTTCAGATACAGTTGCATGGATACACTGATGCTGATTGGGCTGGTAGCATTTCTGATAGACGTTCTACCAGTGGATATGTGTTCTCTTTTGGGAGTGCTACAGTCACTTGGAGCAGCAAGAAACAGCCTACAGTTGCCTTGTCGAGCACAGAGGCTGAGTACAGGGGTGCAGCAATGGCTGCATGTGAGGTAGCTTGGTTGCATAAGCTACTTTAGGATATGCATCAGTCTACAAATGGTCCAGTTGTCATTTATTGTGACAACATGAGTAGTATACACTTGGCAAATAACCCAGTCTATCATGCTAGAACAAAGCACATTGAGGTGCATTATCACTATGTGCGAGAGAGGGTTTTACTAGGTCTTATTAATCTAGTTTATGTCAGCACAGAGGATCAGGTAGCTGACATATTCACGAAGGCATTGGGCGCAGAGAAGTTGCGCAAGTTCAGAGACCTGCTTGGTGTGCAGGAATTGGGATTGAGCTCGAGGGGGAGTGTTGAGATATCGAGCTCCACTCGTGATACGCGAGGGTGACCGTTGTGTATTTATGTCACCGACTTGTCAGTTGCAGATGCGGTTGGTACACCGCCCCTGAATAATAGCTACATGATAGCTATCCTTATCTACTCTAGTTCGTGGCTCAATTAGTATGCCACCTTAGTTAGTTGAGTTTGGTTTGAGACCCATATCTAGGGTTCTTCTATTTCTTTGTACTTGAGTTCTTTTGGCTTACACAACTAAGAAGAGGAAAACTGTTTTCAGCCTCCACCCTTGTGTGTATTCCCCCATTGTGCAAGAAAGAAAGCTTCAAGTGAGACTCCTTCCTTCTCTCCCACAATCTTGACATCTCCCTCTTCTTCTTCTCCTTCTCTCTCTCCCTCTTCTTCTTCTTCTTCTTCTTCTTCTTCTTCTTCTTCTTCTTCTTCTCCTCTCTCTCCCTCTTCTTCTCCTTCTTTCTCTCCCTTCCTCTTCCTCTTCTTTTCTTCTCTTCTTCTCCTACTCTCTCTCTCTCTCTCTCTCTCTCTCTCTCTCTCTCTCCTCATGACGATGATGATGGGGGGCTGTGTTGAGATCCCAAACCAGGGGGGACTGCGCCTGTTTGATCATGGGGGCTACGGCCTGGCACAGCCGGGGGGGAGGGGGCCTCTGCGGACTAACAAGGAGGAGGACAGGGGGAGCTGCTGATCACACGGAGGGGGGGTGACGATGCAGGTGACGGGGGGGAGGGGGTTATGCTGCTGTAGTCAACGAGGGAGGGGGGTCTTATATGGTGGAGGGGGAGGTGGCTTATGGGGGGGAGATAGCGCCACCCGCCCCCCCTTCTCTACCTCTTACTCACTCACTCACACACACACACACACACACACACACACTCTCTCTCTCTCTCTCTCTCTCTCTCTCTCTCTCTCTCTCTCCCGCCATGCACACGACAGGGGGAGAGAGAGGGAGAGTAAGAAAAATTTCAAAAAAAAAGAAGAAGGGGGGGTTCTCATGGGGGGAGGCACGGGGGAAGCACGGGGGGGGATATTACACATTCTCATGATTTGGTATATTGGGCTACAATGGTAAAGGCATACTATGAAAGCCAAGAGGCTACCATTACTGTACAATGTTTTACAAAGATGCAAGACCAAGGTGTGATAGCAACTATTACCACATTTATTCTTTTTTTGAAAGCTTATGGGATCTTGTGAGCCTTGGCGATGGCTCAAGGATTACACCAGGGGTTGGGAGATAGAAGTTCTTATTGCTAGCAAACTGGTTGATATTATGGGAAAATTTATACCCTTGTTAAAGCACAATGAGTCTTTGACTTCTTGTTAGATTGAAATGTAGTTTCATGGGATGCTTTGATTACACAGTATGGTGAGCAAGGATTTAGCATGGAAATGTTAAAATGTTTCAAATAAATTCAATTGGAAGGTGTGTGTGCATATGTTGTCACATTTATTATTTGCTTGAAAGCATGTGGCACTAGAGAAGCCATAGAAACAAGTCAAGAGATCCATGTTGAGATAAGGAAATCGGGATTAGAAATGGATCTTTTAGAAGGAAACACATTGATAAACATGTATGGCAAACATGGCTTGTCTATAAAAGGGCGGAGAATCTTTGACAAATATAGACAAGTTGAAAAGTACATGTTGATGTAAGTCAACATCGTCTCCGCCAAAAAAGCCCTAAGACTAAGTGCTTGTTTTAAGCCAAGAAGATGTAGCGTCTCATAAAGAGCTATGGCACAAGAAGCTATTGTACATCCAATCTAATGTGCTCGATGGAAGAATGTGAGATTGGTTAGCTGCTTTGAAATCCTATGTAGTGCCTCATGCAAGCAACTATGATGTGAGAAACCGATTAAGTAAGTACCACATGAGTATAAAGCTCTCACAAAGGTACGATCAAGCATAGTCCCCCTCTCCCCCCTTATGATGCAGGCATGAAGGGAAATATATGCTGATAGGCCATCAAGCTTGGTGTAGGTTGTGGTCTTGCAAGTTTTAGGGTTTGCCCTACTCGACCTTCACACCTTTCTTGTCAACTCCTTTCTTCCTACCTTCAAGTGCAGCATGAAGAAGAACGTGGCTATCACATATCTTGAATCAAAAGGTTTTTCATTTTCACTTGAAAAGAGTAGATGATTGACATCACACACACACACACACACACACACACACATATGTATATATATATATATATATATCTCCCTCTCTCTCTCTCTCTCTCTCTCTCTCTCTCTCTCTTGCTACATGCATTGTGAGCATATTGCAAAATATATATTCTCTTAGAGTTGTAGGTAAGTCTTTGTAGAGAGCATATTGCAAAATATATCTTCTCTTGGAGTTGTAGGTAAGTCTTTGTAGAGAGCATATTGCAAAATATATCTTCTCTTAGAGTTGTAGGTAAGTCTCTGTAGAGAGCATATTGCAAAATATATCTTCTCTTGGAGCTATAGGTAGGTCACATGCATGCATTGTGAGCATATTGCAAAATATATCTTTCTTAGAGCTGTAGGTAGGCCTTTGTAGAGAGCATATTGAAAAATATATATTCTCTTGGAGCTATAGGTAGGTCACAGAGAGAGAGAGAGAGAGAGAGAGAGAGAGAGAGAGAGAGAGAGAGCATCAATGTCTACAAAAAAGAAAATAAAGTTTTTCTTCATGGATGACATTATGCTTGGTGTTGTGGCAAGTTAGAGAGAGAGAGAGAGAGAGAGAGAGAGAGAGAGAGAGAGAGAGAGAGAGAGAGAGAGAGAGAGCATCAATGTCTACAAAAAAGAAAATAAAGTTTTTCTCCATGGATGACATTATGCTTAGTGTTGTGGCAAGTTAGAGAGAGAGAGAGAGAATGTGTTTTTAGTCAATTGATATTGATATAATCTTCTTTGGATTTAAGGGCAAGACTGATTGAGCAAAGGGCATGGATGCCTTGTGATTATTGTAATTTAAGGACCTCTATGTGTGTGTGTGTGTGCGCGCGTGCGTGTGTGTGTGTGTGTGCAGGAGGCTGCCTATCTTCCCCACATAAAATACATTTTAACATATTGATACTACTACTACTCCTCCTCCTCAATAAGCAAGAATGGAAAACATTCAAACTACGAAGCAAGTTTCGTGTATTTTCTCCTTTGTAAGCAAGAATGGAAAACATTCAAACTACGAAGCAAGTTTCGTGTATTTTCTCCTTTGTCATTGTAGCAGTTGTGAACGTATGGGTGGATCATAAATATGATTTCTAAACATGCTTGAAATATTGCATTAAAGGAAAAAATAAGGATCTAATTTCTAAAGATGTGGCTATTCAAGATCTCTCTCTCTCTCTCTCTCTCTCTCTCTCTCTCTCTCTCTCTCTCTCTCTCTCTCTCTCTCTCTCTCTCTCTCCCCGTCTCTCCCTCTCTCATTTTAATACCCCTGTTCACACTCTCTTGTTTCAAACCAACTCTCCCACACTCTAAGCTATTCACGCTGATCTTAGTTTTTAATACCGATTTTCTACTCCATCAAGTTTCTTTAGACACTAGCATCTTATGCCATTTCTTCAATATCTGAAGCACTTGTACGGGATTAGACACTGCCATTGAGCAAGATTTCCAATTGGTAAGACCTTCCCGCATGAAATTATTTGCTTGCACAATTATCGAATCCCTTATCTTCTTGTAAAAGGATAGACACTGCCCGAGAGTTCTCGTGGTAAGACCTCCTACTAAAGATAACAAGAAGGAAGATGATGAAGATGGGTTCATTGAAGAAGACCAGTTCAAATCCAAAGAATGGAAGAAGATGAATAATAAGGCACTAGGCATCATTGCCTGGGGACTAAGTGATGATGTGCTACATTATATATCTGGCATAAGAAATGCTAGAATTGCCTGAGAGGAACTGGATAGAATGTTTGGTACCCAAGCAAAGAATTCAAAGGTAAAACTTCTCATGCAGTTTAATAAACTGGATATCAAAGACAGTGCTTCTATGACCATACACATTAATAAGTTTAAGAGTTTAAAAACTTAGCTTGCAACTCTTAAAAAGAATATTGATGAAGATGAAGCAATAGCCGTACTGCTTGCAAGTGTAAACAAGGATCCATATGAGAACCTTGTGTCCACTCTAAGTAATGTTCCGAGTCTCTCACTCAAAGATATTGAGTACTCACTGCTTGATGGAGAAAGCAAATTTAAAAGCAAATATGTAAAAGAGACCAGCTCAAGGGAAAACATCTTATACACTAGAGGAGCTACTGGACCCAAGGGAAGAGGTCGAGGATTCAACACCGACAACAGGAATCGGATGCCATGTCATTATTGTGGTAAAACTGGCCATATTGCCAGTGAATGCTTCCACAAGAAAAGAGCACAGCAGATGCAAAATAACCACCACCAAAATCAATTCATGAATGAAGAAGAAGAAAAAGATACTTCCGCTACCATCAACAACTATGATAAACTGTTTTAAGGAATTTGTTCCCATAGTGGATATTGTAAAAACCCTACCAAAGATGTAAAGTTTCAAGCCTTAACTTGACTAGGCTGCCAAAGAGCTAGTCTCCTGGTCCATGTCTAGATGTAGAGGGGGCAAAAGCCAGCAATGGTAGAGACTCATCATTTGAGGGGGGGTGTTGAGAATAGCAAATGATGTATGCCCATAGAGGCTGAATGTGTGCCCAAAAGAGGCTCGCCCATAAGTGGCTTTGTATGAGAGATATGACAAAGATGTATGCTCTAGAAGCTCTAAGAAGAGATGTCCAAAATCCCATATGCATAGTGAGGTACAGTGGTACTATCCAAAAAGCTATAAAGGCATGTACTTGACACTCATTTCAATGCAATGACACTATCAGTTTGAGTCACTCAAAACTGTCTTTATGAGTCCAAGCTAATCTATCTTGGAACCTAATTCATTTGAGTTACAATCTCTCACTCTGATAATGTATCGTGTGTTTGACTTGCGTCCACCATAGCCAACTAGCTCTAGATCCGTGTTTCTCAACATCTAGGATTCTAAGCTATGGCACATGGCGAGAGGCCATGTGAGTATTGGTTCCAACCAATCTTTAGGAGGCAAATGAACGATTGCCTAGTTGGTGCGAGACAAAGCCATCAAGGGAGTTGTTGAATGTATACTAGATGGACTGGAAGGCACCTTACTTAGACAATAGGAAGCCTAATAAGTAATTGCTATAGAGATCGAAGTGGTGGAGCCCCAATAGGTGGATGAACTCCAAGGGCAGGGCACCCATGAAAGAATTTTATTTTCAATGAAGTGGGCCAAGGTCTTGAGATAGTAGAAGCACAGTGGGAGTGAGTCATTGAATGCATTGTTGCACTTATGACCAAGGAGCACATGCATGTGAGGTTGATCCACTTGACAAGTTGATGAGCTTGGACAAGTCCATGCCCACCATCCCCCCCTCAAAGTTGCAATCTTATGTTTTGCAAGTTGCAATAGGGTGGCGGCCACCTACTTATGGGGGTTCCTCCAACCCCACTTTTAGTATGGCCAAGGAGGTCTACATGTTCACCAACACCGGTCCAATGTAGCCATCATCACCACAAATCATCATGAATATTGCTGGTAGCAATGTAGATGTTGTTGCTCAGAGGGCATTTCTTCATACTCTTCCTCTTTCTTCTTCTTCATCCGTTTGATTAATGAGTATTGATGCTATTCATTGTACAAGAGCATTGATGTTATTAATTATTGATACACCAAGATGATACTCGTGAAAGGAGTTTGCCATCTCCAAGATTGGTAATGTTGCAAGTAGTGCGCCATCTCGAAATGGGGGGGGGGGGGGTTTTGTGTTTTGCTAAAATGTGTGCTACCTAGATTTTAAGTAGCAAGTTTGAATGTTGAGTAAATAAGAGACTAATGGGTGTGTGATACATGCTTCTTTAAGTTCGTGGATTACCCATATATGCAAAAGATACTTGCCAATTCACCTTATGCGTGCAATATGATTTATGAGATTTATGTGAGAGAGAGAGAGAGAGAGAGAGAGAGAGAGAGAGAGAGAGAGAGAGAGAGAGAGAGAGAGAGAGAGAGAGAGAGAGAGAGAGAGAGAGAGAGAGAGAGAGAGAGAGAGAGAGAGAGAGAGAGAGAGAGAGAGAGAGAGAGAGAGGTATTGATTTCAAAAGCGTAGTCTGAAGTACCTACAGTCTCATTATGTTTAGCTTGAATAGGATGTCATTCTCTATTCCAAAGTGGATTACATGTCACCATCACATATGGATATAGTATTATGTTTTGTTCTTCTTCATTGATAATCTTGATACTTGAAAGTTGGTAGGGAGAGAGTACTGTTTAATGCTCAAAACAATGTTTATGCAATAGTTTTCTAATCTCCAGCATAGGGAGGTTGACGGAAAGAGGTTAATTTCAATAACTTGATACATACATATACATGTGTTTTTCAACATAATGAAGTTTTCATAGAATTCAACTTTGTTTTGTCAACTTTGGACTGATATATATTCTTTTTATACTTAGAATTGTGTCTTTGGTAATCCTTAAAGGGCAATTCACCTTGCTACAAGACTTAAGATCATGTTATCAACAACAATTTATGTTTCAACTAATTTCATAGATGCTAAATTACATGGCAAAGGGTGTGCAAAGCCTAGAGTGATGGAAATAGATTAATTTCAATAATTTGATATACACATAAATGTTTTTTTAGCATAATGAAGTTTTCATATAATTTAATTTTTTGGTCAACTTTGGACCTATATAGGTTCTTTCAATACTAATAGATTTGTGTATTTGCTAATCCCCAAAGGCAATTCACATGCCTATAAGGCTTAGGATCGTGTTATCAGTAATGATGTTTATGTTGTGAGTAACTTGATTCTTTTAGTTGATGTGTTATGTGAATTGCTCAACTTTGTGTGTGAATTGCCTACGAGGATTGATCAATACTTGCTCAACTTTGTGCATGTCATGTGGCAAATCTTTGCAAGACTTAGGATCATGTTATCAATAGTAATGTTTATGATTTGAGTAAATTGCTTTACTTAGTTTAATGTGTCATGTGATCTCTCTCTCTCTCTCTCTCTCTCTCTCTCTCTACAATTATATTACTTACTACTATCAATAGCAATCTTAATGCTAATGAGATGATGGCTATTGATCATAGTGGAATTATATGCGAGAATCATTAATAGTAGTATGAGCAAAGACAAAAGAGGAGAGAGAATGGGAGTTCTAGTAGAAGAGAAGATGGAGGCACATGCATTCATAGAGGAATCTTGCAAAGCTACCCAATTGGCAATTGAGGTGGAGGTAGAAGCAATTGGAAGTTGAGGAAGCTAGGGCCACCAACTTGGCTGAGAAGGCACATGCATGGGTAGCCACTAATAGTAAGCAAGAGGCAAAGTTGGTGCAAGTGATGTGGCACGAGTAGCCAATAGCATGTGCAGGCATGCCCCACACACAGAGTGTTATGTGTGTGGGAAAAGGAAGGTAGAGAGAGAGAGAGAGAGAGAGAGAGAGAGAGAGAGAGAGAGAGAGAGAGAGAGAGAGAGAGAGAGAGAGAGAGAGAGAGAGAGAGAGAGAGAGAGAGAGAGAGAGTATGTGTGGGAAAGAATTAAGGAAAGCTACGACACAACAACTTCGCTTTCCTCAGGAAGCTATTTCATGGTAGTGTGAAGCGGCCTACTAGTCCTTGCATGCGAATGACATGCTATAAGATAGGCGATTGTTGTTGAAAGATAAATGTAGAGCTTGCAAACCTTTAAATGTATGTTTCCTCATAGTGCTGATTGCCAAGAAGAGGTGAAATAGCATGATAGTCTAGGATTTTCTCATATTATCATGTCTTACGTATCTATTCAATGTGTATCATGAATACCACGTCTTACATATCTGTATGATGTGTAACAATCGGATTGGATAGAGCAAATCTTCTATTATGCTAGCCTTTTCTAGCATGTAAAAAGATAGCAAACTTGGTGTATCTCACAAGTGAATGCATTTTTACATATAGATAGACATCTTCTTGCCATTTGCACATAAGGAACGGCTGCTTCCTCTTGCTCATAAAAGTGCAAAGTGGAGCCTCATGAACTTTGTAGTAGCGCGTCTTGCTGCTGGGCAGCAGACCAGCTAGTTATTATTATTAGTAAATTAATTAAAGAACCATTATATGGAAAAGAAAAACATCCTCAAAGGATTTCTCGAAGGTACAAACCTGAAGCTTCGGTGAGAGCCACCCCAATGCAATGGCGTTTGCTTCGTCCTGCTTCGACAAAGCCTGTCTGCTCCGTCCTCAAAGGCAACGTCTCCTGGATCGCTTCGAGTGAGAGCCGCTCCACCGGCAATGGCGTTTGCTTCCTCCTGCCTCAACCAAGCCTTTCTGCTGTGTCCTCAAAGGTTGCCCCTCCTGGACCGCCTGGCGTGCAGCTACTCCGACGCCAAGCCTTTGCACAGCAAATGGCAGTGCAGCGCCTGCGTCCTCCCACGCAGGCTTGCCTTGTCACATTCCATCGTCCGAAGTACGCCGGCAGATAATGATAGTGATAGTGATGGTGATGATGATGAAGATGACGATGAAATTAGCCGCATCCCTCCCCCTCAATACATCTCCTACACTGATCCTAACACAGGGGAGCCTGCTCCGGCGTATGCCACTGATAGAAACACCATCCCTGACAGGCCTTTCTGGCCTGCTGACATGCCTGCCGTCACTCGCAGGGCGCAAGCAAAGGTGCCACAAAAATCTTCAAGCTCAGGCCGCGCTGTCTCGCAGAAGGCCAAGCCTGGGAGTAGAAGGCGTAGGACGACTGTTGCTGCTGCGGACTCTGACACCGAACAAGCAAATCAACATCAACAAGTGGTTCTGAAGTTTGAACAGAATGAAGAAGAAGATGAGGACGAGTTTCGAGATGAATATGTAAGTTTCAAAAACCCAGAGGAGAAGCAGCAGCTAGAAAAACAGCCAGAGAAGCAGCAGCTCAATCCGCTCCCCAACGAGAAGCTGTGGTACAATTGGCGCAAGTTGCCCCCAGAAAAGGAGCCATGGCATGAATGGTGTACGCCTGCCCCGGATTCTAATGCAGTAAGAACTCATATTTTGTATGGTTCTTTTTTACTTATACTGACTGTGTTGACTAGCCTGTTAGTGTACGAAATGCATCACTTGTTTTCTCAATATCAGTATCCTTTCAGGCCATGGCAGCAGCTGCAGCGCAGGCAGGTCAGATAAAGTTGTTTGGTGAGAAGCCTACAGTTGCTGAAACAACATTGTATAAGGCTCGCAGACATGCACTAAAAAAGGAAAGGTGAGATGTTTTTTGTGGAATTTAAGTAGTCAAGCCAATTCTGCTCCTCCATGGCATCTTCTTTGAAAATTTTGGATTTGTTTTATTGTGTGGGTTGCAGGCTGGAAATGGAAGCTCGAAGAAGGAAGGAGATAGGTCCCCTTGCTTATTACAGTGAATGGGTCAAAGCATGGAAGAAGGATACCTCCTTAGAAGCAGTGCAAAAACACATGGAAGAAACAGGAGAAGATGTTTCAACTCAACTCTTGGAGATGTTCTCACATCAGACACAGGCAGAATATCGTATCATGATGGGTACAGACGTACGTATTCAACGAGATCCTCTGGCCATGCGCATGACACTGGAACAGAAAAAAGCAGGTACACTAATTAAAATATTTTCAGCAGTGATGCCTTATTGAGATACTAACTGCTGTTACAATTGTTACTTTTTGAGTCTAGCTTGTCACGATGCAATGCTCATTTGTTTGACATTTTTATGGATCCTAATGAGCTGTTGCTTTTAGCAACAGTCATTACCAGCCAATTATCTAACATTCATCTCAGTTTGGCATGAATGAATCCAGTCATTCCCAGCCAATTATCTAACATTCATCTCAGTTTGGCATGAATCTTAGCATGCTTGTTCTTAATATAGCATCTGGTAATGGTAAAGCATGCTGCAGTACGCTCTTACTCTCCTATCTCAGTTTGGCCTGAATCTCAGCATATTTGTACTTGGTATAGCGTTGAGTAATGGCGAAGCATGCTGCTGTGGTCTTACCCAATCAAGGATTCTCACGTCCACTCTAATTGTGTACACAATTCACATACTGGCTCTGTAATTTATCCAAAATTTTTGTATTAAGAGCTTATTCTCTCATCTCCATTTCCAAAATTGGTATCAAGCCATTTTCTTGTGAGCTCTTTTACTCAATCATGTGGAATCATAGTGCCCTCTCAGCTGCCAAGGGGGGGCAGCATTGCCCCCTATCTGGGTGGGCACAAGATCTGATTACTATTGCATGATTGGTTACCCTTTTGCTGTCTGGCTGACACCATGTTCTTCATCAGAATGGCCTGGCACTTGTCAATGTGCACTATTGGTTCCTTTTAGAGGTAGATTGTTAGTCAAATTGATCAGTAGTGGATCTTATAGTGTTCAAGGAATAGTCTTGGGACTTGCCTTCCTTTAACTACAGAATTTGCCGTTCCTTGACTTCCCCTTTGAAGAGTTGATTAAGTAGTATGATTGACCTTGTTTTTGCCAAAGGCATTCCTGGCTGTAGCAACTGGGATGGTATCCTTTAGGTGCTAGTGGAGGATACCCATGAGAGCTGGATAAGTTGAGGGGGAACCCTAGATGGTCCACTTGGCACATAAGCCTGTCTTGGTTGGGTGGTTCCACTAGGAAACTGAGGGTAAGCAGCAGTATGCATAGGTAAAGTGGTAGTACATGCTGTAGGTTAGGGAGAGCTCTGCAGTATTTGGATGGTTGGCAGAGCTAGAGAGGGGCAAGGCTGTCTTGTCATGTGCATGAAAACAGGCTGAATAGCAGGTAGGTAAGTGGTAGATTGGGCAGCGGGTAGAAATCCCCCATGGTTGCTGCCTAAGATTAGGTGTAAGGTGTATTGTGCATATGAGAATACACTATGGTATGGGTAGAAAACATAGAGTGCATGGACAAACACACGACTAACAAATGAACTTAGAGATGGAAGGGGAATTAAAAAATGAAGGAGCCGAGTGAGCAAACCTAGCATGAGGGACATGGTACTATAGATGCTCAAGGATCAAAGGACTGTCTGATAGCCATTCTCTCTTGAGGGTGCAGGCTGAGGTATGCTCAAGGAGTGTATCATATTTTGAGGGATTTGATGCCGGGTGACGAGGTGATGCCAATCAGCTGTGGCCAGGATGGGAGAGTCAAAACACAGCTGTTTTGGGTTTATTGAAGACTGTGCAGGCTGCATTTACTGACGAGGACAGTTGGTGACGATCCATATACTATCATATTGCAAACACATAAGCATATTGAAGTATGGAATAAGTATGGTTCATTGTCCTTGCCTAAAGCATATTGACCCTAAATTCTTTTGAAAGATGTTTTTTTCTAGGGCCATGTTTGATATGCATATCTTACATTTTTTTTTCCCATCCTCTAGAAAAGGACTGCAAATGAACCTTACAAGTACGGAACGAATTGCATCATCCACACATTGTGATAATGTGGGTTGATGGTATGAGACATTAGCCATTGCCTTGGGAGCTTGGCGCGACATGTTGGTGGTTCTTAGTCTTGATGTGAGCTCGTTTGGCTCTATGGCTAGGAGGTGAGTTCAATGTCCATTCTCTATGTTTCTTTTCATGCTTCTATGGCTTATGCCATGTCACGTGTGCAAGTTGGAGATTTACGTGGGCATTTTGTTGGTATCAGAGCAACAACTTGCTCCTACCATGTGACAGAATGACATGCACAAAACCACTTGAAGCTCATGGGATTGTGAATTGTGATGATCCACACTCCATGGGTTTATGCCACGTCCCAATAGGATGGTATAGGACATGAGAGTAGACATTGGGAGCACATACAAGTAGGTGGTGAATTTTTTAGCTCTCTCTCTCTCTCTCTCTCATGGGTGTCTTGCTGTAGTGAATACAACATGAGAAACTCTCACTGCAAAGCTATGGCCTAACATGTTTTCACATGTCATTGAGTTGCTATTCATAGTTGGGTTGGTTTGCGACATTTTGGACATGATGTTGTTGGTGTAGGCCTTGCTAGGATGGGTGATGTTTGGGTAGTGTCCCCTTGTGCAGGTGCAATTGGAGGGAGGGAGGTGCCATGGCAAGCCCCAACCCACTTGTGGATCTTAGCGGCAATCCTTTCTTGCAAGTGGTGATCCTAGATGCCAGTGGGTAGTACCTTGTTTGAGAAACTTTGACATAGTTAATGTTACATCCTTGGACATCTGAATGGGTGCCAACAACATTGGTCACAACCTTGGGTTATAAAGTGACATAGTGCGAATGCATTAGGGGCACTTTATGGTTAGGGTGGTTGAGCCCTATTTATAGGACTAAAGGCCCATTTGTGCACATTGTTGTGTGATCCTCACTCTTGGATTGTAGGCTTGTTGGCCAACACGTCCGCACATCAAATTGGTGTGGCCTGGTGGTATGGGACGCTAGCTCTTGGGATGTGGATGTGACCCGATATGCTATTGGCCCTAGGCTCGGGAGTGGCCTGTTTGGCTCTATGGTGGTTGTGTCTTCTGTGTAGGTCGGATCCTAGGGTGAGGTTCTAATTGGCTCCATGTAGATGGGTCCCTTGAATCCCATACTAGCCAATGCCATGCAAGGAGCAACTCTTGTTTTGACCTCATGGGTAGTTCTCATCTTGTTTGTGTAGGGTGGCTCTTGTTTGGGCCATGGGGATTTTTCTCTTTCAAGGTGGTTGTTTATAGGGCGTTGCCCTTCTTGATAATTGACCCTTTTTTTGGGTGGTGTGTGTTACGACTTCCGTGAGTGGTTCTTTTCATAGGGGGTAGGGGCTCTTTCTTAGCTGATATGTTATTCATTGTCTTCTTCTAAGCATAGCTTGTGCTTGCCTTAGTTTGAGTTAGACAAGAAAATGCTATATTAGATTGGAGATATATGGGTATTCTTCACTTTGCTTGTTTTTTTACCCTTATATTCTTTGATTTTTTGTTTGTTAGGTGCGTTGTTTATACATCTTTGTGCACTCTTTGTTAGCTCTTGTATTCGCATCATACAAACCAAAAGACATATGCTCGTGACGCCTCGCTTGGTTGAGATGAAGATGTTCGATCTCCAGTTGTCCCAAAACTGGTTTGTCCTCCCCAAGAGAGAGCTTGCATTCTCAAGAGTTGCTTATCGCGATTGAGGTGCAAATGGAAGACCGAAGACCAAAGAGTGTGTCTGCCAAGTGCCAAGTGGGGGGGGGGGCTATAAATAGCCAAAAGACCAAAAAATTGGCCAATCAAAACTTGTAGGGGCCATAAATACTAGCTGATCAGCAATAAATGTTGGTCACTCTTTGAAACATGCTAGAAAAAATAGGGAGGCCTTGGAAAAAATCCGAGATGACAATGACAATGTTTGATAGGTGTAGGCAAACTATGGAAAGTAGAAATTGGTCTAGGAATGCACAGAGGAAGCCAACAACAGAAGAAAATGCGCCTAAATTGCAAGAGCTCCTATGTCTTTGTCAGACTTTGATAGGAGCTCACAACTAGGAGATGACAGATTGATATAACTAACATAGGCAGGCTAACACCTCTTCTCAGATCTTGGGAGTGTCTGAAGACCCAACAACCTCATGTGATTAAGCATGGAAGCCTTGGGCAAAGGCTTCATGAAGAGATCTATTGTATTGTTCTTTGTGGGACAACAGGCCACCACTAACTCAGAATCGATGCTTTGGGCTACGTGCAAGTATTGATCAGTCCATCCCCATTGTATCAACATTCTTCTTTAGTTAGTGTAGTATTCTTCCTTTATCTTTTACTTCTTCTCCCTCTCTCTCTCTCTCTCTCTCTCTGTGCTTCTCTTTGTGTTAGTGTTTCTCTTCCATTGCACACTACAATGAGAAAGAGGAGAAACTCAGAAAAATGCAGAAAAAGAAGATGATGAAGTAGTGAATCATGTTAAGTGAACAAAGCTGATACATCAGAGCCAAAGCTTTGAAGACGATTGTATTGTTCTATCTATCATGCAAGAGCACTTGTAGGAATCCTGCATTGTAGAGGGAGCAAAACACAATCCTCTTGGTAGTAGGGTATAGAGGGTAGTATTGAAGGCGAAGGACAGTTGTCGAGGGAGCGGAACACAGTACTTTGATGCTGTTGAAGTCAGGAAGTGCGTGACCAGCTACAAATGCATACTCCAGAAGATGAGGATCAATAGGATGGCTTGCTAGATGAGGAAATCTAGCCCCTAATGGAGGAAGAACTGCAAAAATGCAGGTGTCTGAGGTAGTAGGTGCTTGCTGGAGACGTCACTGATGCCAGGGAGGTTTCAGACTATGAAACATAGCATGGGAGGCTAATGCTAGGTGGAGAGCACTGTCGCTAGGTAGAGAGAGGTGATCTGGCAGCAAAAACGCAGGTGCCTATTGACGCCAAATGGAGATGATGGTCGCTAGGTGGAGGAAGAGAATTTGTAGCCAAAAACATAGGTACAATCTGACACCAGATGGTGGAGATGGTTGCTAGGTGGAGGAAGAGAATCTACAGCCCAAAACGCAGCCTAGAAGGTGAAGAAGACAAAGCGCCTAGTGCAGGGAGAGACGAAGACCACGAATTGTAAGATGCTCTCGGTGGGGTGTGAGCAGTAGTGGAGAGGGACAGAATTTCAGACGGAATGAATGTGGAATGGGTGAAGTCAGTGCCATATATATAGGCATAGACTGTCTAGAGTGTCGCCCACTAAAGTCTCTCAGGTGGTGCCGTGTCCCTCTTGAAAGGCACCGAGAAAGCCTTTTTGGGGCTGTAAATGGAAACCAAAATAGAAATGGAGGGAAATGGTACTGAATGATATGGTTTCTCAACAAGACCCATAACACAAAAGTTTCCTTAGGAACCAACCAATTTGGGGTATAACATTCGATGATAATGTTGTGCCTTTGATCAAATTGAAAAAGAAAACCTAGAAACGTTTTGGGGTTGCTTGCTCACACCATGCAAGCAGCTTATCCTCAAAACTCAATAATGTGACATACAGATGTGTTTTGTGCTATTGTCTACCTGAAGATGCGTTTGATTCTTTGACATGGTCTATTAACTCCTCTTCAGAAGCAGCATGAGGAGCAAGGACTTGTTCTCGATGGAGGTCAATAGGAGGTCTTGCCTGGTTCCTCACTATGAAAAGCATGGGTCATAAAAAAAAGGTAAGGCTTTTGCAGGCACATAGTTGATTTTGTTGTATGGTATGATAAGAGTCAGCTGTTTGGGGAGAATCTACATGTCATGTGTGAACTAGAATTCTGTGTATTTAAGGACAGCTACAATTGAAGCATGGGTACATGGTGCCCACCCTTCTAGTCAATGATATGGCGATTTGCAAGAAAGGGTGTGTACCTACAAAGATAATTATTAGCTTGGTTGGACATTAAAAATTTTACAAGGATGGCGATGACAGACTGCAAAACTTAATAGCAAAACTCTAGGAGATCCTTGAAAGGACACTAATTTCACCTATTCAAGCAACCATGAACTGTGGAACATTTTTAAGTGTGGAACATGCTTAAGGGTTGTGTAATCTTCTTTCTTACTTTTATGCAAGAACTTTTCTAAAAATAAATCTGCTGTACTTCCTTTGCAGTTTGGGGAGGGGATCCAGTTTATCCGACAATAAACTATATCCAAGACCCGAAGCAGAAAATTGATTATCGAGGGGCAAATTTCCACGAGCCTAGAATGGATCTGTGGGACAAATTGGAAAAAGTGAGTATCTTTGATTAGCTATATTTCATTACGATGACTGTGTTTGATTAAGATTACTGAAGGAATATCCTGGTTTTGAGATGGTGAGAATGAACTAAAACAAAATGAAGTGCTCAAGGATATCAGTTATTAAGTTAAAATAGTTTACATGAGTGTGTTGCTTTCTGTTTTCCACGACTCTCCTATTTGGCTGGTTCTATCTTGTGCTGTTCTCTATCTGCAAGTTCTTCTAGTGTATAAAATGACTCGTGCAAGGATTTCAGTCATTAATATAGTTTCATTATTGTGTTGCTTTCTGTTTCTTTCGGCTTTTGTACTTGGGTGACTATCTTGTGCTCTTCTTCTTTTTGACTGCTATGTTCTCTTTCCCCATTATTGTTCTTGAAGTTACCAAATCTGCATCATAGTAGTGCAGCATTAAAGGCCTAGGCAGATGATAGCTTATAGTAAGGCTGCCCTTTGTTGTTTTATTTATGTATTTTTTGTTGTTTTAGACACTAAATTTCTTAGATAGCTAAGTAGAGCTTTGATCTGTATGTGACTCTCTAGCATTTTTATATGCTGAGGTTTTGTAATCTTGCTTATTGATGGTACATGGGCGTAAGCAAAAATTATCATTTTCAGGAAGGAAGGGTTATAACACAGGAACGGCTGAGACAGATTCAAGAGGCTGAATCTGCTAGCCATCTGTCACTGGTACTTGTCAATCCTTTTGTACACAATCTTTCTGTGTTGTGCTTGCCAAGTTATAAAGTGTGTAACTTCATAACTTTCTGTTTTTCTGTTTCAAATCAAGAAATTAACTGAGCTTTTTACATAGTGCATTTAACATGCAAATAACCTTTTCTGTCCATTTAACAGGCAAATAACCTTTTCTATGTGATAGGATGACACAACATTTAAAAAAAATAAAAGGAAGGAAAGAAAGGTGGTTGTCTGTGTATGCCAAGTTATGCTCTAGTCTTTTTAATTTTCTGTAGAACAAAAAGATCAAGTGCGTTCATTCCTGTATGTGTTATGTAAGTCTCTGTTCTTCAGAAAACTGATTCTTCCAATAACATTTATATTGCACTATCTACTGTGTATTTTCGCTAACATTTGGACAAGATCTTATGTTCATCTCAAAAGTGTTGATGACACACATGACAAGAAGGGCAATATCAATATCACTGGAGTTTGATTAACAGTATGTAGTGTATAGAAGTCTGTACAAGACTATATCTGAACTTTTGCAGCACTTGATGGTTGATGGTATGAAGCTGAATGGGACAAAACTAGGTGCCCGGTTTACATGTCTCTTTTTTAAGGCCATCTCTTACAGTAATTGTGAAGCAGGTAAGCAGCTTAGACTCAAGGTTGATTGCAGGAAAACTGGACTCTTTTGGGAGGATGGAAAAGCAATTTACAGCCTATGTGCGTGCTTAGACTTTTGTTTTGCTCTCATGGTAAAGCCTTATATGTGACTCACTCAGACACATGGCAGCTTGGAAAGGGCTGATGCACACATAGGTGCATGAGTACCTGACTGTGTACTAACATATGGTCAGGAATGTTTGGGCATGGGACATAACTGCCTAAAGTAAGGGGCAGCCAAGGAAGGCCTTACAAAAGAGAGAAGAGTATGTATGTGAGTGACTTTCAGTTAAGATGGCTTCAACAGCACCAAAGCCACAGTAAGGAGAACTTTGAAGCTATGATTGAGTACGTGAACATTGAGAGGTGATTGGGACAACATGGTCAAGTGGGAGTGAATTGCAAGGTGACTGGTTGGTTGGCATAATATGGAGTGATTGCGACAGGCTTACATGACACATTTGGGGAAGTATGCTGGGTGCAACGGGCTCTCAAGATAGACATGGGTCAAGGTGCAAGGAAGGTTGATAGCTCTTAATGAGTGGTGCTCAAGGTTGAGGAGGTTAAAGGAGCCTCTGAAAAGGGATCAGTTGTAAGAGAGGATTCCTAACTCTTGAACTTTGGCCCTTCTGATAGCTTGGCACATAGACTCCAGGAGTATGGGTTGGTGGTATGCGAGTGAATTCTTGAGGCTTGGAAGTTCAGACTTGATTGCTGCGACTAGTTGGAGGATGGGGTAAGCTATTCCAACTTAAATGACTTCTTGTGCAGCTAATAAAAGTACTGGCTAACTGAGGCTAAAGTTCGGTGTATGCCAGGGTGTTGTTCACTGGGTGCATCATAACATTCAAATGGTTTTTTTTGTTTTTTTTGTGGGCGGATATCACCTATCAACAGGGCACACACACTTTGCCTTGTTTGACAAACGAGACAACCCGTCATGGAAAATTTCTTTGGTATCTTCCTCTCCATAGCCAGCTTATGGGCGTTTGAAGTGCCATCACTTTCTAGGCTACACATTCCATCTTGAACTCATTGCCAAATTTCACCAAAGTGGGGACACTGGATATGTCTAGTGATTCCCTTTGAGATAATCATAGAAGTTAGTTGAGGTCTTCGGAAGGGAGAGAGCATTGGCTTCAGAGATTCCACTAAGGGTTTTAGTAGCCCTTAGTAGAATCTTTGAAGCTTGGGCTGGTCACAAAGATATTTTCAAAGAATGGTGTTCCATCAATACTATAAAGAGGGGATTGTAAAGATAACAGTACCAAATTTTCAACGCCATGGATAAAAAAGAGCAATTTCTTTCTTTGTGTGGTGTGTTGCATTTGCGGTTTTGCGAGCTTGTGGCTCTCAGATGTAATAGGTTGGTCATCTTGATAATGGACAATAATTGTAGCATAATCACTGTTTTTTTTTTTTTTGGGTGTTTTTTGTTTTTTTGGACCACAAGGGTTTGGTTAGATCCATAGTCTGCAACATTGGTGCAATTGTAACTATCTGTTTTTGTTTGTAGAAATATTGTACATTGTCTTCTTCTGTGTACATATCTTGCTTGTGAGCCTTGATCTTGAGTTAGATGAGGCCTTTGGGAGCTTTGTCATTGTATTAGTCAGTCATTTATTCTTCTGTGTTATTTTCTTCCTTTCAGGCACATTATGTGGAGATTAGAGTGCGTTTGCCACCTTCCACTTGAGTTTGTTTAGATTGCACATGAAACCTTTCTTTCTTTTATAGAAGGATGGTGGAACCCTCAAATGCATTGATTAAACAAGAAATATGTTCATAAAATGAATTATAAATTGAAAATTTTAGCACTACCACTTTGGGCCCTCAAGAAATTGAGACAATTAGAAGATCCTCCAATGGCTGCAGATCAGACCAATAGCATCTCCTTCCTCTCTCTTGCAAGTTGAATACACTAAAATGCCTCTCTCCAGCCTCTAAAGACGTTTTTCAGTCTTGCATGGGTATTTTTGACAAGTGGCAGCCTTCCCAAATGGCTTTACCAACATTATCCATAATTAAATATTAATTTTCAGTTTTTAAATACTGAAAATTAATCTAATAATTATTTCGGTGTCCTAAAAAATAATATGATTGACCAATAATTAAATTGGCTAGGTAACTTTCATTCCCGAGTGTCTCTGCGCCATCTTTGACCATCAAATTGGCGTTAGGTACCATTAAACGCCACTTCCCTAGTGTCACCGATTGACACTTATGGCGAAATGAATGACCTAGGCCAACAACTGATACTAGATACCACCACCAAGTACTTGTACGACATAATGTATAGCAACTTTTGCCTTTGATATCCCGTGATTTCCTCGGGTCTCGGACTTGTAAGTTTACTCTAACCCTAGTTACACCTCACATGTGCAACATTTACTTAACCAAGTGATTAAAAATTAATCCACATGTTAAGTGAGGTTTCAAAAATACATGTCCTCATGACACATTTCTCTCTGAAACATGTGCATTTGTATATTGGTATGGATGAGGCTCATCTGCTCCATCTCACCATCCTCTCATACTCCCTCTCTAGCACTGGAGATTTCACCTATACTAGAAAGCAAAAGAACGAGGGGCTACCAAGCCCTTCTTGTGATTAGAAGAAGATGATCCTTTCCATGCATTTGCCTTGTCTGGGGCCGAAGGATCTAAGTTGGAGTCGAAGGAGGCAGATGATCTAGTGGGGGAGTCCGTATCCTGCTCCTTCCTCCTCCTCGAAGTTGCTAACTTTTTGCAATCCTTGTGCAAATGTCCCATCTTACCACAATGATAACATTGGGCCTTTAACTTCTTTTTCATGTCACCCCTCTCTAAAGCTATAAAGGCTTCACTGGAGCCACTAGACTGCGATGGAAGCCTCTCTTGTAACCGCAAAGATGTCTCATGCTCAAGCAACATCGAGGACATGTGTAGGAAACTAATGGGTGTCAATTATGTCTGAGCCCTCAAAGTATTGGCCACTCTATTGAACTTTGGAGGGAGCTTGTAGAGCAGAGTCCCCACAAGATGAGCCTTTGGAAGGGTAGATTACATGTGTCGAAGTTGTTCTCTACCTCTGTGACACGAAGTAAGAAACACTGAATAGTGTCCTTCGGCTTGAACTTCATTTGTTGGAGCTGTCCATAAAAAGTGACGGCACTCATAGGCAAAGGAGCCTCGTATATCTGAAGCTCTACCCAAATCGTTGGAGAGGTTGTGCAAGAGGTGATTGCTAGAAGGACTTCTTTAGAGATGTAACGAAGAAGAGTAGAATATGCACGGGCATCCTCACTATCCCATGTGAGCACAACTTCTTCATAGTTGTCCTCGACAAAATTGGGCGAAAGAGGACACTCATGACGCTCACAAGCTCTAGACACAATGTACCACAACCGCTTTTGCACAAACCATACTTTATAACAGCACTCCATATTAGGTAATTAGGGCCGTGTAATTTGTCATCAGTGGAACAACAAGGGGGAGCCATCTAGAGAGGATAGGGAGAGAATAAAGGAACAAAGAGGGGGGGAGAGAAAGTACAGCCACACTAACAACACAGACTGCACTAAACAAAGCTTACATGTAGTGTATACTAGCTGATCACAAAACTGACTGCAAAAAATAGAGAGAAGAGATGGATTATAGCCAACACACACTATCAAAAGCTGGAAATTGCTGTCAATCAGGTGGCAAAGGCATGAAATGCAGTAAACAAAGCAATCAGGAAAAGTCAACGATTAGTAGGGGCAGACCTGTAATCAGCAGAAAACAGAAATAGGAGTGTAGATCCTAAGCTCCGATACCATATCAAAAGTGGATGCATCAATGGAAGCATAAATAGATGCTGAAATAAACTTCTGAACACAAGGACAGGAGAGAAAAACACAGCAAAGAAGAGAACTTAGAAGTATGCTCGGGAAATGGAATCCATATATTAAACATGAGATAGTTGCATACAACAGTGAGTCACTGGCTGCGTAGGCATTGGCACCGGTTGCTTCTCTCCAATAGAACCTCAAGTGTTGAATAATTGAATGAGGAGCCTGAATATAAAGGACGAACAACACCATAAATGGCAGCAGGTCGGCCAGCACAAAATGCCTAAATAATCATCAAGATGACCAAAATAAAATGCCTAAATACTCTAGTAATTTCAGACATAGCCCAAATTCACACATGAGTTGACTAGACCGTTAACAGTGGTCATGACTTGGTGTGCTGCGAGCTTCTAGGCTCGGAGGTGAGCTTGTTTGGCTCTATGGCTGGGAGGTGAGTTTGATGTCGAGTCCCTTTTATTTGTGGATATGGCTTGTCTCGTGTCTTGTGTGCAGGTTAGATCCTTGGGGGACATTACATTGGTATGAGAGTGTCAACTTGCAATTGGACGTAAGATTTGATGACATGCTCAAAACCACTTTTGCTCATAGAACTGTGATGGTTCACACTTGACAGGTATGCCTTTATCTTGTTAAGGGTGGTATGGGACACTGCTAGTGGGAGGGGCGTGCATGGGGGGCATGTGTTGTGGGTGATGGGTATGGTGACAAGGTATGTTTCTTGTTCGGTACTTGCGCTCGGGTTTTGTATTGGGGTGATGCAAGTGTGCAAGAATTTTCGGTGGTTCTGATGATCAGAGTCTGGGGAGCTACTTTGTGATCAAAAGTTGAAAACTTGTAGCTTGGATAAGCATTAATATTTTGATTGACAATAATTTTTTATTGATTTAAAAGTTAATGTTGATATTGCTATTAATTTTAGTGTTAAATGTAACATTAAATGTTATTGAAATCTCCATCTTCATAAGCTAGTGGATGGATGCATTGACATAACATTGCTCTTGTACTACGACTGCGGGCAATGGCACTACAAATCATCGCAAAGGATTCATTGAGATTTGAAATTCTCAACACAGGATTTGAAGAGTACATAGCCTTCAACTATGTGAAAGCTTGGTCTAGACTCCATCCCCTATGTTCATGTCCATTGGAACGTGTGTCATGTGCATCTATATAAGGGGCAATGCCATGTATGCATAGTGCTCAAAGGACTTGCGAGCGATAGAACACTATCAATCCTAAGAACATGCTTATCTCTGATGCATCTTCAAGGCAAGGCCACTCTATGATTGCCTTGACCTTCTTGGGGTCCATAGAAATCACTCTTGCAGAATGGATGTGCCTGTGCCCTAAATAAGAGATTGATATCATGGGAATTCACACTTCTTTCGATGCAAGAAAAGTTGATTCTCTTGTAATAATTGCAAAATCCTCTACAAGTGATCGTAATGCTTCTTTCGAGACTTATTGGAGATCAAGAGAATGATGAGGAATACAATAACTCTCTTTCCAAACCCTTTGCAAGTGATTATAATGCCCTTTCGAGGCTTATTGGAGATCAAGAGAATGATGAGGAATGCAATAACTCTCTTTCCAAGAAGAGGACAACCCAAAAGGAAGCACCACAAATTTGAACTATACAAATGGAGTTTGAAACACCATTTTTGGAGCAATCTGAATCTGGTGTTAATTAGATTTCAAATCCAACTTGCTAAAAATCCCCGAACTTGCTACCTAAGTGAATAGCTCATCTATCCACGGCAAGGAAAACTTGTTTTTGATGGTGATATTTTTGAGAGCCTTGTAGTCTACATATATGTTCTAGTTCCCATTCTTCTTTTCAATCGACAAGGTTGGAGTACCAAACAGGTTAGAACTTACCCAAATTAGTCCTCACTCCAAAAGGTCCTCAATTTGTGCCCAAAGCTCCTAGAGCTCCTACTTGCATATTCGGTAGGGTGCCTTTGATGAAGGTTTCGCTCTTGTAATTAACTCAATCTTGAAATCCTTTGGCCGTGATGGGGGCAACTCTTGAGGTAACACGTCTGAGAAAAGAGAACTACTTGCTTCACTTGGAGATGAGAAATAATTGCCACTTGCTGAGCTTGAGTAGTCAAGGGTGCAAAAATGCCGTGCAAGGTCTTCATTATTGGTCAAGTCTCATCTCGAACGAGGACATAGTGGGTGTGATGATCCTCCAAACCCATGTGGTTATAGAGCCATGTTGCCCTAAATCACACCGATGAGGAGCCACCTCCAGAGTATTTGGAACCTTGAAATCTTCTATTTGAATAGCTACATCCTCCATCTACTCCCTTAAGTGGTATTTCTATCTTTAGTAATATAAAAGGCCAACTTCTGCAACTGATAGTGGACAAAAAAGGAATGGTCCGGCGGAACATACTCCTGAAATTGCTCCAATGTAGACCATAATAAATCCATCCTGGACTACAATCTTTCCACTTTATTTTGAAACAATGGACATAATGTGGCCTGTCTCTGGAGAACTGTCAAGTTCTGCTTGGATAAAATTTTTTAGAGGCTCCAACATCCACTAAGTGAAGTGTCGGATGGCCCATGGCCATCACTTGTATGAACACAAGTTTATATTGCCCCAAGGAAGAAGAGTCCCACATCTCCCAAGGGTGCTATCTTTAGAGTAGAAGATATGAGGGATGAAGGTGCAATTGCCTCCATGGTCTTCTCTCCCACATTGGAAGTTTCATCCTCCTTCAAGTCGGCCTTTTGGGGGCAATTCTTGGTGATATGCCCCATTTCCTTGAGCTTCTTTTGCCTTCTTGGAAGTATCTCCCCATGTTGAGCTTAAAATGCATTCTAAACTTAATTAGCTCTTAATTACAGTCCCAAAACTCAAAATTACCAAACTTTTATCACAACGAAACACAATCCTAGAGAGAGCTCGTGTCCAATGAGCCAAACCCTCATTTGGGAGGACCCATCCATCTATAAAAATAGGCAGGCTGCCCACCACTCAACCTAAATCACATTTTTGCAGTTTGTAGATGCCTTCTCTCTGCTGTCCACACCTCGTTTGTGGTGAATATCTCAATTCACGCTGCTGCCCACTGCTGTCCATCATCAAGTGCTTGTTGTCCAGTCCCCCTGCTGCTGTTGGCCACTGTTTCCAGCCTGGTCATCATGAGAACAGCTGCACTTACTGCTGCAGATCATGTTCTAGTTTGTGTTTATCCTCTTCTTGCTGTCACCATCTGCTGATGTCATCAGTAGACCCTGCGTTTGCTGTACCGGCACTGCCATGTTTTAGCCAGATCTGAGTTTTGCTGCTGCATCTTCTGTTACTGCGTTTGCAGATTTTTGCCATGTTTCAGCTTCTAGCATTGATCCAGCCACTCTGTCAACTGCGTTTGTTATTGCCAGACATATTTGGAGGCTATCTGTTGTGATGTGGGATCCATGAGAGTACGTCACACTCTCTAGCTCATACTCTCTGCCTCGGTCATTGAGAGACGAGGGTTCGGTGGTCAGCGTTTCACATGTGCATAGTGTGTTTGCTACCTTGAGCATTGTATATATTCAACATTCATTATTCATTCATTATCTTTTTCAGTGTCCATTCTCTTTGAGTTACCCTATAACCTTAATTGTGGGTTAGTCCCCCTTTTGGAGAAAGAGATCCGGAGTATGTTCCATTTTTCCAACTTTATACATCCACTCTGGTGCAAGGTAGTTTTTACTTCTGACCTTTCTTTTTTTGCTTCTACATCCATGCAAGATTTTGGAACAAGTTATGAGGAAGATAGATTTCGGTTTGTTGACTATGGAATAAGTCCCAAAGAGAACCAATTTCTGTATGTAAACTCCAGAAGAGTTGAATATCAGAAAAACAAAAATTCTCTTTGTTCAAGTTTTCCTTCAAGTTTTGTTTCTCAAAGTCAAAAGGAAGTTGGCGCATCATCATTTCAAACATCATCATCTAATTTTCGATTCCCTAAAAATGAATTTCCATTTACTTCTATTCCATCTACACCACAATTTCCAATTCACCCATCTCACCCTTATTCATTGCACCCAGATCCATATTTACAGCATTATTCACATCACCATTTACCATTCCACCTGTCCAACCACACATCACATTGGGGGGATCTTGAAACATAGGCACATCTTATCCCTTTAGGTCCTTTGCTTTTGCAATCTAGGTGGTGGAGGTGCATTGGTGGTAGGGGTTTATTCGCCAACCCAACTATCCATGGGGATCTATATGCATGGGTATCCCACCCATCTCTCCATTGAGTGTGCAGCCAAAAGTGGTTACATCCACTTTTCCTATTGATTCTTTGATCCAACGGATTGTGGAGCCTTCTACTGGTTCAGATGTTAACGACATTGATGGTAGCCCTATGATACCTCTTGCTTGTATAATTGTCAATTCTTGCAAGGCACACTCTAGTCTAGCTTCACTATTCCATTGCACATTCGTACTCTTACTTTCCTACATCTTTAGCGTGTTTACCTTTTGGTAGTGGCACCATCTCACCCAACACATCGCACTCACAAACACTTTTTGAGATATGCGTGTTTTATGGTCTTATGTGGTATTTTTGCTCCTAACTTGTCTTTTGCTGGTTGGCCCTAACCCTATTGGATTGGAGACTTGGATCGGGATTGACCTTCCTTGATGGGGCTATTACACTCTGGACTAGCAAGGCGTCTTTTCTCCCTGAGGTTGAGTTCTTGAGGCGCCTTTGGAGGCCATTCATTTCACAAGTTTGTAGCTGGACATGCAGATTGCTCTTCTTTCTTGGGTGCTTCTCCTTTCTCCCCATTGACATTGACATCTTGTGGAGAGAGGGGGTACGTACTTCTCCTTTAATCATTTGATGGTGAGAGGGGACAATTCTTCTCTTGGTGGCTACAAGATTTTGATTGCTTCAGAGACATTATCATTTTTGTACTTTGTATCATTATCCATATCATTAGGATGATTATGATTGCAAAGGGGTGCTTGGGCAAGTGAACGATTTTCCTATGAGGGCATTGTGCAAGTGGCATTTTTGGATACCATTTTGCACGAGTATGACACCTTGCAGTGCCTTTTACATTACCCATGCATTGGCATTTTGTTCTGGTAAACATGCATTTGTGCGCATTTATCCCTTTCCATCTAGAGAGTGGTTTGCTCTAGATCCACCATATTCGTGGCAGCTCACATGGCAATCTTCTTACTTGCTTTTTCCCGCATACCCCTGATAGCTCCCATCGCCTAGCATAGTGTGCAAATTGTTTCATCTCTAGGGATATGGGCTGCTCTGCTTGTCTCGATCTTGAGTTGGTGAAAAGAGGCCCTGAGGCAATGATGGCTACTTGCATCTTGTGTGGCATGTATATGTCTAGATACACAGGTCTCTAAATGAAACCATTTGTTATGGTCCTTAGAAAGTGGTCAATGTAGTATAACATCTTCGAGGGTTTCAGGGTTTTTTTTGGTTTTGGAACCCACACACAATTGTGTTTATAGCCAGAAAGGCCATTGCCAGTTGCTGCCCCACTTTTCTCACCCTGATCAGCTGTATTTTCTGCATTACCAGGTCACCTTGCATCAGCCAACACGTTACACCTCTACCATTGTCGCCTAGCTTCCTTGAGCCTTTGGTGATCGATTGCCTTCACATCCAGGTGGTTACACTGTTGTGTTTAGTATTTTCTAGATTCAGTCCCAGAGACTGCTGCGTTTTGGTTTCCAGCTTGCTACTCTTCCACTTTCAACATCATCTCAGCTCCAATTGGTGGTTACAGACCTCGGGATTTGTCTCAGATGGATGTATAGGGAGGGAGAATTTCCCTTCCCCCTCTCTATGTATGTGCCTGCACGTGCGTGCGCACACATGTATGCATCTATAACACATAGCATGTGTGTGTCGTCTCTCTCTCACACACTCGCATGTGTGCGCATGCGTGCATGCTTGTGTTTCTCTCTCTACATGCATGCACGGGTGTGTGTGAACACAAATATTGTGTGTGTGTGGTGCATGTGCGTGTGTGCATGTGTGTGTCGGGGGGGATGAATGAATGAATGATTTCTTGCATGAATGAATAATGAATGACTGTAATTGATAAGAGTGATTACGAGAGTGAAGATGATCTCAGTTGCTTGTGTGCAATAGTTTTTATTGGTTATTTTGGTTGTTTAAATGGTGGTGGGAGTTTGGCAGATTGTGTGTGAGATGGTTAGAAATAGAATGAACATGTTAAGGTGATTCGGTAATCATAGAGATCTTGTTATGAAAGTTTTAGTTTTGTGTAAAAGATGCTACATAGGAAGAAGTGAGTGGTGCATGGCATGTAGAAATTGGGATGGAGTCGAGAAGGCTGGAGACAGGCCATCAAATGTTCATGCACCAATAGGACAATCAAGCCCAAATGCTACAATCCATGAAGTTAGTCCCAAAAGACAACTCTAAGATTTAGGCATCAACTAGTTGAATGGCTTTGGCCATTGGCATAAACACTAGAACTCCATTTCTTTGTAGGGAATGACTCTTGACCATAAGTGTTGCAACAATTATCTGTAATGATGTGGAATTGTGTTTGGTAGACCACTCATTTACCAAAAGAACTACCATGTCTTTGCCTTTTCACCACACCACCTGCACCATAGTTGCCCTAAACGCTGTTGCAGGCTACTCGAAATGAAAACATTTTCGGTTTTGAAATGTTTCAGTTCCAATATGTGTTTCGGGATGGATGTTTTGGGCAGGCAGGGTTTTTACCCAGTTTCGTGACAAGTGCCTCATTTTGCCTCACTGCATGCAGATTTCACTTGTTTTTGTTTGCTCTCCATCCTCTTTCTCAGTTGATCACTCTCCTTGGTGGCTATTTGCTTCCCCCCTTTCACATCTAGTGTTGTCTACAGCCCTGAAACCCTACATCCCTCATCCTTCAGCTGCCCAATCTTTTGCCTTTCCTATCCACACTATTTGCAGCTCGTTTCCCTCAATTTACAGCTGCTTTTTAGTGTTTCTAGTGAGCAATCTCTCTTTTCTACTGTCTTTGTTTTCACTGTCCACACTAATTCGAGCTGGTTTTCCCCACTTGTGCTGTTGGTTTTCTCTACTTCCAGTAAGGTACACCATAGAACCATGGTGAATGATACATTTTGGAGCCACACAAGCATCATTATGAACTATGGAGCTAGTTATGGCTCAAATCAGTGGAAATGCAATTGCTGCCATGTCATACGCATGGGAAGCGTTACATGGGGATGATGATGATGATGATGATGAAAGCTCATTTTCCTCTACCAGTATTGGGAGGGCTCCTGCTAGTAGCCTTGAGGAGGACAAGATAGAGGACATGCCTTTGCATGATGCTGAGTGAGTCTCATCAGATGATGCATCATGATTCATAGACTTGTACTTTGTAGACTTGTTAGTTGATCATGTTCATGGTTCATTGGCATTTGGATGAGATACTGTGATCACTTGAGTCTTGACACTGATACATGATACATCATAGTTGTATTTATTTTTCACGCATTGTTTACTGAGTACTCTCTTGTTTGAGTCTATATGGCATAATATGAGTCTATGGCTGTTCACTGTTGAGTCTTCAATCTTGACATCTGTCATCATCATTCATGGGCCATGGTATATTGCAGTCTTTTATATTGAGTTCTAAATCTTGATCTTGGAAGTTTTTGAAACTCATGGATTATGATTTTACAGTTTGTGTTTTAAGTCTTTGGTAGAATTAGGTATACTTATCAACTCTTCTAAAGTTACATGTAACTCTATATTGTTGAGGAATTTAAGCGTTTTGTTGTAGAGGTTCGAAAAATAAATAATATCACCAATTTATATATGTCTAATATTAAAACATTCCTAGAAATAGATGTAAAATCCATTTCCTCATTTTTCCATTTTGGCCTCCGATTGAAACTCTATTATGTGACTTTGAAACATGTTTCTGTTTCACCGTTTCTGAAACTCTAGGCAACTATAACCTGCACAACACCATTTAAAGCATAAATAGATACCCTCAATGACCTATCCAAAGGTAGGGTGTTACATTGTCCTTGGGGTGGCATCCCCCAAGGATATGAAAATTTAGGAGAGAGTGATAAGCCTGACCAGCAACCATAAACACTATTTCCATATACAGTGTCATCCAAAATATGTAAAGAAAGGAAATTACTGTAGACTCGCACCTCCGGCTTGCATGTGGCCCCCTTGCCCTCCTTTCTCGCTAGTAGTGTCCCATAATACTCTATGCAACAGCAGCAAAAGCCTGTCAGGCAGGACCATTACGGGCATACCAATGGAACACCCAACTACGATCTATCTTGGACACATGATACGATAGAAGCCATACAAGCAAACTGAACAAACATAGAGCCAAATATGACCTGACCCTTGAGCCTTGGAGCTAGGCTGAAGTAGGACTTACGTCATGTCCCTATAGCAAGATTTGGCATCCTATACCAGCCCCCGACATGAAGGCGGGTGTACATATAGGATTGCCAAGAGTCTTTAGTCTGAGTGTGGTGACTACATAGTAAAAGTGTGCAAAAGAGCATGGGCTGCTATTTTATAGGACTAAATCGCCCTAACCCTAAAGTACCTTGAGTGTGCTCACTTTATGAACCCCTTTTAGGTCAAAGCTATGGTTGCCCATGCTAGATGTCCAAGAATGTAACTTAGCTTCTCACAATAGTCATTGAGGTTATTCTTTAGCAGAGCACTGGCTTTGATACATAGTGAGGATACACTTGTGTAGGCAGAAAAAATTGAGTGTGTACTAACACGACTAACAGAATGAACTTAGATGAGCATGCAAATGAAGAAGAAGAGAATGAATGAATGCTGAATGAAGAAGGAATGAGTGAGAGATACAACTGTATACTCAAGGGGAGGAGGTTGTCCAACTGTCTATTGTGGGAGAGGGCTGAGGGAGAATGCCAGAGATTGTGATCCTCTGAATAGGAACCCAAGTGCAGCAAACCACCAATGTTGATGTAGAAATGATATAGATGCTCTTGACAGCAGCATAGACCAACAAGATTGCCAAACACAATATGTTGAAGAGGACAGATGATGAGAGAGGGCTGAAGACAGCAGGGTAAGCTGGACTTCAAAATATAATCATGGCAAGGCCTGTGATGACAAAACGAAGCTATAGTCAGCCTCTCGAGAGCTTCTACAGGTGGAAGTAGTGGCTGGAATCAAACACAGGCAAGACACAGCTGGTAGTGTGGGCTGAGGTGAAGGTGACATCAAGAAATGCGGGCTGAGATGTACATGACAGCATTAGATGATGGAGGAGCAGCTGGGCAGCAGCTTGCAGCAGGTCGTCTCCAAGAGCAGAGTGGCAGCAGCCAGCAGCAGGGTGGCAACTTCAGGAGAATGGTGGTAGCATCCAACAGCAGGGCGGCAGTCTAGATAAAGAGGAGATGATGAAAGAGGAGAGGGTGCTGGCAATGAAGATTAAGCTAGCAGGCTATGGAGGAGAGCTGGCACGTAAGGGGTTTAAAGTATGATAAAAGGACTGAAAGTGGAAGTGCACATCAAGTCCCCTTTTATCGAACATTCTAAGCTAGTTGTCCTACTGTATGTTCTTGAGTCTTCTTTTAATTTATTTAATGCTTTTGGGACTGTACTAAGAGCCAGAAAAATGTGCGTAATTAAATGGCAATTTTAGGTGGCTTAGCAGTTAGACCTATGAGCCATACTTTTAGTCTCTAAGCCATGTTCTCAGTGACAGCTTTCTGAAACTTGAGGCAACCTTTGAGCCATGCTTGAAGCCCTTGTGCCAAACTTTGAAGCACAGTAGTACATGCGAAGTTCTTACTGAAAGTCCTGATTCTTATCATTTACTATTGGAGCTTTCAGAATCCTCTACCTTGGTTGTGCATGTATTTTTTGTAAAATGGAGCTTGCATGCAGCTCATTCAAGAGATTTATTGTGAGCAGACCGCTCTCTACTGTTTTGGTTTATCAAAGTAGGTGCCATGTATCAACGTTTTTGTTGATAGTTGGGATGGGCCTGGATAATCAAATATTTTATTTCACTACTTTGTCATTTCTCGCATGTTTCTTGGAATCAGTTTGTTTGATTTCTAGCTAGTAGGATTGCTTTGTGAAAAGCCCGAGCATGTGGTTTTCTGTTTTATTGTTTGTTGGCTTCTCTTTTGTATGAAGTGCTGATTCAAGCATGCTTTAGAAATGTTAATTCATTTTTCTAGCTGTTTTTCTGTGGCTTCAAATTAAAGTTACTAAATCAATCTCACAGAATATTAGTTTCTGAATCTGGAAATATCAACTAGAAGTCCGAATGTCTTTGGAAAATGTAATGTATGCTTTTGTTTTCTACAAGTCTGCTGTGAAGTTTCTATTTTAATTGATACTGGCAACGATGTGAGATTGAGTTTTTGGTTTTACCTTCAAACTGTAGAGGATTTATTGAGGGGCCTATGATAAAATGAGCTGTATATTTGGAGTTCTTTTCTTGGGTGCAAATTTATGGTAAGGTTTGAAGTATCACCTAATATTTTGATTGACATCAGGAAAAACAAATGGAGGATGCCATTGCAGGAGCTGTGGATATTGGGGAGAAGGAGGTAGGGTTCCATTGTTTGGGGTTCTTCTTTAGGAAGTGATTATGTGATGGCTATTAATAGCTGTTCCACTGACAGGATGAGGAGGAAAATCAAGACAAAGACGAGAAAAGAGAGGAGGGGGAGGAAGAGGGGTCAAAAAGGCCTTCTGACAGTAGTGAGCAAGTCCTTCCAAAGTTGCTTTTATAGACATGCTACTGCTTGTGCAAATTGCAGACTTTCATGGTGGTCTTTTGCATCGCTTTTTCAGGTTGAGGACAATGCACAGGTGGTCCATTGGGGAGTAAGTAGCATCAGTGAGGTGATACCTTTTTTGCAAGAAAGGTCTATCAGTGTTTGCTGATTGAAGAACGGATCCTATGGTAGGCTTTAGTTCCATGTTTTTTGGGAACTTAGTACTAAAGTCTGAGGCATGGTTCAAGTTAGTATACGCTAATATTTGATACTCTCACAAAGTCTTTTAAAAATTACAGTCTATAATTATTTATCACTACTCAGGGAGGTCCACAACAGACCTTGGTAGGCCATTCCTTGGCAAAAAAGGATAAAACTCAAGCACATAATGTGATTGCAGCCAAGACGCCTGAGGATGCACGAGCAGTTACTGGGATGCTACTGCAGGGCCAACCTCCCTAAGCTTTAAGAAGACCTGCCTTACTTGAAGATCTTCAAGTGGATCATTAAAACACAGAAGTAAGTACAAGAGGATCTTCGTGGAGAGTAGAACACACATTTTTTCTCCCACCCTTGCAGTGTGGATGCACATCAAAGCTCAATTCAAGGATGGTTGCATACATTACTCTGGTGGGAAAGATGTGTGCATGCTTTTGTATACGACACTTGCTCTTCTTTAATGAATCAGTGATGTCTCGAAATGACATCTTCGGCCTTGCAAGTCTTCCTGTTGATCACATTTCCTCCAGGTCTCTCATTATTGGGATGGCCTTGTGGGAAATTTTTAAAAATGTAAATATTTCCACCCCTTGCAACACAAGCGTACTAAATAATGCATGCCTATTAAAGATGTAATATGTACATACAGCTACATGAGGCTTAATGGGATGTGTCATTCGATTGTATTGGGTGTGCACAAGGTTCTGCCTCAATCGATTAAGGTGTTTGAAGCTCCAAGTCCATTCTTGAGTTTGGTGTTTACATTATGTGTAAGTATTTCACAAAATTGTCACTTATATCGTTGGTAGGGGATGGACTGAATTGTTACTTTAATAATTTTGATTTCACTTTTCTTTAATTTTATGGTCATACTGGTGATGTTATGGGAAGTTGGCTCATTTTGTGTGTAACTTTGTTGGAACAATTTTTCTTTTCAGAATGAGGCTAAGTAAATATGAAAGAGAGCTCCGTGTTTGTAGTGTATGGGATGTGGCAAAAATGTAGATGGCATATTTCCGAAAAGAGTGTAAATGGCATATTTTCAAAAGTGGATGGATTTCTCTTGATGTAAGCAAGTTGAATTTAATCATATGATAACCGACACAAATAGCTTCTGCGAAGTATACGAGGTTTCTGATGCATTGTTATTCATATTGGATTGGCAAGCACCTCAAATCACATTTCAAAGGTTTAAAACAAATGCCAATGAGAGACCTTTGTAGAACTCTTTATGTTGAGCCCCCTTGAATGCCCTTTTTGGGTTGAGCATGACATCACTGTTACCAAGAATCGTAGATCCAAGGATGAGAGCAAAGCTTGACTAGTTTGAGATGTGTGTTTGCCCCCTCTTGTCTTCAAGGAGTTCAAGCATTTATGGACCATGTTGGTTATTGTTCATAATGTATCACACTCTATATGGGGATTGCAAGACCTAGAGTGCTAGCAAGTGCACCTAGTTTTAAGGTCACATGATTAGAGTATTAGTGTTCAACTTCCACAATGAAGTGCTTTGAAGTATCTTGGTAAGCACAAAATGGTTTTGCTTGTTAGGTTCTTTAGTCAATGTATCATTGAGGTGAAAATCTATTATATGACTAAAATAATGTTTAGGTATATGGGCTACTATGATAAAAAGTTTAGACATTAGTTGCTATCAAACACGTTAATCTTCATTATGGTGATCTAGCCCTTCTCAACACAATTATCAAACCTTGTGCAATAGGATGGGTTGGATGATTACTAGATGGCTTCTAATCTTGCGGGGCCTTGAATATGGACTTTTTGTTAAATTTAAGTAAAGGGGCGTGTAGAAGCTAATCATATGGCTAGAATGGATGAGAGATTTCACTCTTTTTTGACCAATGGTATCATCACTACAAGATTTCAAAAACTTAAAAGGGACCTAAAGCACATGGATAAATCAAATTGATTGCATCTTTACATCAAGCCAGATTTACAAGCTTGGCAAGGATGTATTATTCATAAGTGCATGGGAGAACCAAAAGTAATAGAAGTTTCAAAATAGTGTCAACTAGGCTCGTAGATCCAACAATCTGGGAAGTCCAACATTTTAATGGTCCACACAAAGTTGATGTGATGCAACTTGTTTACAATTTCTAAGGAAAGCAATTGTAAAATGGGGCTTAGATTTCATATGTTTGACGAGTCTTGTTGGGGAATCACGTATAGCCTCTTATTATTAATGCAAACTACTTTAGTAAATGGGTTGAAGTAAAAGCAATGAGAACAGGAGATGTGAAACCACAAAGTTAGTACATAGAAGATAGCATATTTAGATTTAATGCACCTTGTAAATTTGTAAATCAACAAAGATTGCATTTCATGAGTAAAATGATCAACTTTTTAGTAGTACATTTATGGTGGTTCATTTATGAGAAAAATAGGTATACGGCATGACCTATCTATTCGAATAGATGTTGAACGTGTTCCGTTATTCAAGGTGACACCTTGTTCGAAGTTAATCCTTAGTTTATCCAAAGCTACATGGATATGGACTTGAAGCACATTGACATGTGGATGGATGGAATGAAATACCCAATTGATTCTCTTAGTAATTCCCCTCCCATGTTCTCTAGCTTTATGAGCTTAAATATTTTTTAAATGAGGATGCAAATGGTTGCCTTTGTTACAATAGGCATGTCAATGATTGAATAATGAGACCTTACTCTTCTTGCCTCCAAAACATAATCAAGATGTCATGCTTTTTCTGTGAATGCACAATTTTCAAAGATTCAACAATTACATAATTAGGTTATGCACATGCCGATGGATTATTGAGTAGAGAGTGATTAAGATGAACATAATGGAGGGTAACATTCATGATCCCAACATCATATATGACAAGACAAAGACACAATTGGTTAGAAGATTGAAAGTATGCTCACACATGTGCAAGCGGAAACATAAAACCAATAATTGAGTTGAGTAACAATAGTGAGCATTAGAAGTAGTGCATCAAGGCTTGCAAAGCTACCTAAACAAAAAAATTTAGGTGAAGGGGAGCTTTTTGATTAATCAATATACAAGTTGATAAAGGCAACACATTGGAGTCTTGTTTGAGTAATCCTAAGTTCAAGGCTATATGTCACAAGGTTGTTGATCCCAATTTGAAAGATGTATCAAATTGCTTCTCTTCTATTCCCAATAATTTACTTTGAGTTTTTTAAAGGTGTAAAAAAGGGATTTGGTCATGCACTTTTCAAAACCATAATTATGCCTCTTTTTAGCTATCAAAATTAGTAGAATTATGAAAGCTACTCAATACAGAGATTTTGAAGTTGATAGGAGATCATATGCATGTTATTTGATAAGAGCTAGGGACAAATGATACTTAGAAGGTCAAGTTCACAAAGCATTGTAACCAGTTTTTAATCTATGCAAGGTGCAAGCTATGTACTAGAATGTTGAGTTTAGCTACTATTTCCCCAAACTATCCACCTAGCATATTCTAAGTGGTTTCAAGTCTTTAAAATAAATGCATGGCATTTCTAAAGTACAAATGCAATATCTACATGCCTATACTACTTGATGGAGATGGGGGAAAAGGAATACATGGTATTATGAATTAACAGTAAGTAAGTTTGTAGAAATGATAACACCTTCCCCATCAATTCATAAAAGAAGAACCAATATGGAAATCTATATTCAAAAATGTACCTTTGGAGCATGTTCCTATATGCCCTTTGCCCTTTGCATAGATTTTTTTGAGTTTTTCATAGGTTAACATATGAATACATCTCTCTTGCATACACGATACAACCACAAGTGGAAGCTATTACAACTTGCAAGAATATGGAGAGAGTTCTATCAAACATGAAGTAACAATTTTGAAGGATGCGAAGAGGCCATTAAAGCATGAAAATGTGGCTAGAAGATCTTGCTTTGGAGGGACTAAAGCTAGAAAATTCCTCTCTATGTTGGTAGATGGTTTGCCAAAGTTACAATTTGCGAACAAAAAGATATGAAGAGTCACATTAATTTGTTTGCTATGATTCCAGATTTTCCTAGTAGAGGAAAAACAAGGGTGGAAAAAGCCAATGTTTGGGTGAGTCGTATTAAATTGGCTCCATTGCTTTGAAAATTGGTATTTAACAATGGTGTTTTAATGAGGATAAGTAAAATTGTTGTATGAATGGATCGTAAATTGTAGTATTTTCTTAGAACATCTATGTTTATCTTTCTCATTGAGATTTGACACTTCTACTTTGTGGGGAAACATGGCTAGTACCAAGCAACTTGTAAAGTAAATTGTAGTTAAGGCATCACATTGAGTTGTTTAGAATAAAGGACCTAATAAGCCAATAGTTCCAATAAAAAATCCTACCTTCTAGTCTATGAACACAAAAATCTCTTCTCACCACCATCGACCCCCATCGATGTTTTGGAAACCCTTGGATTGCTACAAAAATGCCAAAATTTTATCTAAGTCAACAATTTGAACATTTTGATCCATTTCATTTCATAGAATACATGTCTTGATTGAAATATAAAATGATAGTGTCTTGATTCTTAACAATCATCTATGGAAGTGTTTAGTAAACAATTATAATGTTTATTATAGAAAAATAGATGGAAACTCATTGTTATTTTTTATTACTAATTAGAAACTAGTTTTTATTTAGTAATATTGAATAAATATTTAGTGATTTGTTTTTTCTCTCTACAAGACGTTCTGCTTTGAAATTCCCAATTTGCAATTAGATTTTAAAGGATGAGTTACAAGTTGGATCACATCTTTTGCATTAGTAAACCCATGAATTTGGTAAAATGTGAACTCAGTGGACCATTTTGTATCAATTCCTCTTGCTTCTAAAGGATTTGTGTGGGCCATTTTAGTAATGGCTAGGTTGGGTTCCAATTTGTGCATACGCCGAATCTGATTATGATTGTTTGGTTTCTCTACAATTTGTGGGATCGGAACATTCATTTTTTTACAAGTGTTTCTAAAAAAAAGTAGTTCAACAATCTAATATCTCTTATACATATATGGGATACCTATTTTGTCAAAATTTACCCTCTCTTTCTTGAAGATTGCACGATTCTATACCAAATGCATACACATGTTTTTCTATCTAAGCTTGCATTCCATCTGGGCCAATTGGAAAAGGTGCTTCATTTAACCAACAATTTTTACGGCTCACTAGAGTTGTTGCTCTCAAGAATGGATTTATGCCACAATGTAAACTCCTTCACCTAGTGAAAGAAGTTCAATGTATAGGGTAAGCAACCCGATACATCAATGGATTGTCCCTTCAATTGAGAAGCCACATTAGAGGATAAGGAGCCAAAAAGGACTAAGTAATGATTATCCGATCCTTGTATTTTTGAGTTGTATAAATTACTTTTCAATTAATTGTGTTCAAGTCCATTGACATTATCAACTTTATCTTCCCCACATTGGGGTCTAGACATATAATATTTTGGACATTGATGCACCATGGCAATTAGTACAATATCTTCCCACTAGGTAGCGGTATAATCCAATCCATTGGCACGTGCCACTACGATTGGGACCCCAATATCGTTTTCTAGCCTAGGTGCTATACCTTCTGGATCCATCTTTATGATTTCTATTATCTATGTCCAATCTAGATTATAACTCTAGGTTTTCTATCTCTTTTTGTTTGAATACATATTTTTAAAAACTCATCTTGATAATTCAATTGAGGTCAAGTATCTCCTTCTTCCAATTCTACCATTACTAGGATCCTCCTCAACATCTAATAAGATATGCAAGTTGAGGCCACCATTTTCTTAAATGGATTGGAAAGTATTTGGCCTCATCATTCCCAGTGGAAAATTCTCACAAGTTTGCAAGAGATTATGCAAGACTTATATCAAATAGTTTTTAGGAGGTACTTTTTCCACCACAAGGACATGAAAGTCCTAATTGCTTCACAATGGAATGTCGTCACACCATAATTGGGCCTACTAAAGCTTTTTTAATGGTAGAGTTGATGAGTGATGCTTAACAATTTCTGATACATGCAAAAGTATTAGGGTAATCCTAAAGGATTTTCATTTTGTTAGAAATCTTCAAGATGTAAAAGATGCAAGCACTTTAACAGGATTGAGTGGTAGCTATAATTTCTTATTAGGAACCTTGAAGAAGTAAATAATACATTTGATCCAATGGAGTGAGCAATATTTATACTTGTTAGCAATGTGCCTTTGTGACTTTTAGATCTATGATTGGAGGTTTGAGAGAGAGAGAGCTGTGTATATTGCTCCTAGTCTACTCCCACATGGGAAGACCTGTTTGACAAGTTGAACAAAGGAGGGAATCCATGTTTGTGATGTGCTTTTATAGGGTTACTTATGATAGGGAATGAGATTTGGCCATTTCCACTTTCTTTGATCAGGGATTGGGTATGATCAACATTGACATAGATGTCCTTCCAAGGAACCTTAAGCAACTTGATCACACATAGCTAGGGTATCCATGGATCTATTTGATTGTCATTTTTGTATGCATTATGGTGTTTAGGGATTTTTAGTGTCTCTTGGGGGTGTTCAAGAGTTTTTTTGGGTAGCTCATTGTACACACCTTTGTACATTCATTGTTTTAAGGTTGGTTGGCCCATTTCATATGGCTAATGTGATTATTCTAGGGTGCCACTCTATAACCTATTTATATGGCTCTCCTCCTCCACTCTCATTTATCTAAATCAAATTTCCTATTTATTCTCATCCTAAGTTTTTTGGTTCTTATCTTACAATTATTCTCTTGGTATTCAGCTTTGTGCTTTCTTCCTTCTCTCAATTGCTCATTCTCATAGTAATTTCATCTTTTTTGACCAAGTGTCACTTCATACACTTTAGACACATATGTTTTTCTAAATGAAATACCATGTACTAGTTAAGAGAATGAATGAACCAAGTTTCTTCAATTTTATTTTTATTTTTGCAATTTATATGAGCTTTCTTAGTGCATTTGTCTAACAAGATATAACAATAAAATATCCGATTACTAAATTTTGAGATATGGTTTATAAAGAACTCCCTATAAGTGTATTTCTTTGAAAAATATGTTATGCAACCACTTAAGTGGTTCAATTTATCTCCTAGTTTTTTTATTATATGGCTAGGAGTGACATAACTTACTCTAAGTTTATATTATCAACATATGCTCTTTTAAATCAAAGTAGGCACATGCTTATATGTTTTGTCATGTATTTTGTCTATATTATCACATGTTTCTTATTATTATCCTTCTAAGATTTTCAATATTTTAGCAAAACAAGAGTTGCACACCTTGTCCCCCCTAAATGGTAACTAACATGTTATCATTCATCGCTTTTAACATGTTTTATTCTCTTTCCTTTGACCACATGGAAACTTCCTATACATGGGAAGTTAACCAAACATATGTAAGAATAGGGCATTCTTTCTAATTTTCACTCATATCAATGTTCTTGATAAAAAATATATTTTCTATTTTATCATAGCCACATGATTGCTTATCATCCTTAGAGCTTGCCTTGTACTTTTAATAATTAAATGTCTTCATAGATATAGTGTCTTGATATTCTTATAATATGATTGGAGTTTTCCTCTTATATGTCATCTTGTGCTAGCAAATATAGAGCATGTGAAATTAGGCATGTATTTATTTTTTATAGCTCCTCAACCTAAGGTACCATTTGCGAGGTACAATTATATTTTTTGAGTGGCCCTGACATGATTTTGTTGGCAAAATTACCTTTTGAAGGTTTGAAAAACTTGGATGGAGTAAACAATAGCTTAGATTGAGCTCCACCCCTCCAAAGGGTAATTTTGTTGGCAATATTACCTCAAGGCCCCAAAGAAAAATGGTTGTGACTCCCAATGGTAGCTTGGATTGAGAAGCTATAAAAAGAAAGAAATACTCCATTTTATAGATATGAATTTCATCAAGATTTGTTGCATTAATCAGCCTCAATGATAGTGTCGAGTCTACATGGTGTTGAATTATTGTGCAACGAAGTTTAACTTTCAATCTTTGACCTTCTACTCATGTGCAAGAAGTTGCATACACATAAAATTTGAGAGAAAGTAGGAAAGGAGGGCTCCATATTGAAAGTTTAGAACCTCCCTATTTGAAGGTAGAAAACGACCCCAAACACCACACTTTTGACATGGACCTATTTTTTCCATCAATATTTATGAACATATTACTTAGACCCAAGTCTTATCACATTCTGGTATGATAGTGTGCTCATATATTTGGATAATTGTGTGCATGGAACTACGCTTAACCAATTTAGGGATTGCTTTGAAGTCGTAAATTGACATTCTCCTCCAGCTCAATAAGGTCTAAGTTGCATGCACATAAATTTTGGTAGAAAAAAGGATAAGAAAGCCCCTATTTGAAGTCTAGAACTTGGGGTCCCTATTTAAAGGTAGAAAATAACATGCAAAACTACACTTTGGAGATGGACCTTCTTGACATTTTTTACCATGAATTTTTACATGCATATTACTTAGCCAAGTCTTGTCACAATCTGATGTGAACATCATGCTCATGTAAATTTTTCAATAAGTTGTCAGAGTGTGAACTAGGGAGAGAGAAGACTGCAAAAGAGAGAGGAAGACTGCAGGAAGAGAGAAAAGAGGAGTGACGAGGATAGAGAAAGACTAGATTTAGAGAAAGACATGAAAGTGATAGAAGCCATGAAAGCTGTGAGCAAGATGGGAGAGAAGGACAGTAATTGTATTAATGTGTCAAAAAGATGTGAAAAATTACATGTCCTCTCCTTTTTTACCAATGTGAGTGTGACATGGCATAATATTAATATTATTTTACACTAAGTCCTTATTCTCAGCTTCTTACAATCCATCCCTTCCCAAAAGTTTTTGTCCTAAAAAACAAACTTGAAAGACTAGAAAAAGGATGGATAGAACAGAGTACTACTCTGTTTTTACAGCTTTACAAATGGGAAAATGAATGAAATATGATGAACCATATGGACTAAAATTGAAGAACAACAGTAGGCCTCAGCTATATACATGATCTGGAATACTTCAAAAGTATATGGAGTCATAAAATCTTCAACATATAATCTCAAAATGAAGTAGACAGCTTGCTATGTAAACAGACCTTGCTGGACCAAATCTACCATAACTTCTAGAAGTGTCCAAACGAGGCGTACCACATATCAAAACGGAGCTCTTAAAGAGTATTTTAAGCCCATGTAGACAGCTTAATTTTGAAAATTAGGCATGATAAAAATTGTTCTAAAACGGCATGCTATCCTGATCCTGTCTGCATCATCACTAACTCCATAATCAATAAATGTATCCCTTATGAAAGGAAACTCATCCAATATAGAATCAGGCCTCCAAGAGGTTTCCTTAGGTGATAAACCTCTCCATTTGATCAAATATTCCACAATAGAATGAGATCGAAGCTTCTTCTCACACTGACCTATAACAACCTTTGGGATGTACTGAATAAGACCTTCTTCATCAATAGGTGGCAGGTCATCAACTATATCCATTGGATCACCATAAAAAGGCTTGAGCTGACTAACATGGAAGACATTGTGAATCTTTGTGGAAGAGGGAAGCTCTAATCCGTATGCCAAGTCTCCAATTCGCTTAAGGATCCGTTAAGGGCCATAAAACCTGTGGGCAAGCTTATTACTAGATCCATCTTGTAATGTAGAGTACTTGGACTTAGGCACCTTCAGTAAGACCAACTCTCCTTCTTGGAACTCTAAAGGCCGCCTCTTCTCATAAGCATACATCTTCATTTGGTCTTGAGCTTTCCTAAGATTCATCTTGCATTGTTGAAGAAGGTTCTGCATTCTTTCTAACTCTTCCTTCTCATGAGGATTGATCCTTTCATTAAAGATGAATCGCTACTAAAGCATCTGCAATGCCTCTCACCTTCAACAAATACTCATTGATAGACATTTTCCCTTTCTTAAGGGCATTCAACTCTTTCTTGAGTTGAATCTTTTGTGCCTTTGTATTTATTGATGAACACTTAGATGGTTCTGATGATGATGATGCTAGGGATGCCTCATCATAGATTCATAGGTCTCTCTCTTTTTTGTATCTACTCTCGAAGGGTGAAACTCCAATACTAGCGTGGGTAGAATTGTTATAAGCAAACTCAGCCAAGTGTAACCACGAATCTCATGAAGTTTGGACATCATAGTAGAAATGGCGAAGATAAGTCTCCAACCATTTATTGACTCTTTCTTTCTGTCCATCAGTTTGTGGATGATAGTCCGTAGATGGAGCCAATTTAGTGCCCATAGATGTAAATACCGCCTACTAAAAGTTACTCATAAACTTTGAGTCTCTATCATGAACAATCACCTGCAGTAATCCATGTAGTCTAAAAATCTGCTCCATAAACTGACTGGCCACTTGAGAAGCAGTAAACTGAATCTTGGTTGGAATAAAATGGGTTGCCTTGGTGAGTCTGTCTACTACCACATATATACTATTCCATCCCTTCTTGGTAGTAGGCAAGCCAGTATTAATGAAATCCATAGTAATATGAGTCCATTTACCTGTAGGAATAGGTAATGGCTGTAACAAACCTCCTGGCTTATGGGTGTTGTCCTTATTCTGCTGACAAGGCATACACTTCATGACAAAGTCCTTGACATCTTTCCATAGTCCTTTCCAATAAAAACTTTTGCTGATCCTGTCATAGGTCTTGAAAACTCCTAAATGTCCAGCTAAAGGCGAAGAATGTAGTTCCTCCATAATTTTCCGTGTAAAAGAAGAGGTAGAGAGAATAACAATCTTGCCTTTCAACCAAATAAGACCATTTTGAACTGATAATGCGAGTTTTCTTCCATAAGACCTTGCTGTAATTTCTGAAAAATACGGCTGAATTCTTCATCCAGAAGATAAGCCTCCTGTAATTCTTCAATCCAATCATTATGCAATTCAATCATAGTGGAAACTTTGCAAGCCCACATACGAGAAAGAGAATCAGCCACTATATTGTCTTTGCCTCTTGTATGAGTGATTTCAAAATCATAATTTTGTAGTGTAGCTACCCAACGACGCTGCTTAGGAGTAAGATTAGACTGAGTAAGAAAATACTTAAGTACCCTGTGATCACTGTGTACTCAGAATCGACTGCCATACAAGTAATGGTGCCACTTCTTAATTGCATGCAAGATAGCCAACATCTCCTGGTCATAAACATTCATGGCCATTTCTTTATCTGTAAGCTTACGGCTCTCAAAGGCAATCACTCCATGCTCCTGTAGCAAAACAGCCCCAATGCCATGGCCACTAGCATCACACTGTATAGTAAATTCTTTGGAAAAGTTTGGGCATACTAAGATAGGAGCAGAGGTAAGGAGTCCCTTTAACTGGTTGAAGTTGCTATCTGCAAGAGCATCCCAAAAGAAAGCCTCCTTCTTCAACCTATTTGTCAAAGGAGCTGCAATGGCCGCATAATGCTTAATGAATCGGTGATAGAATGAAGATAAACCAAGGAATCCTCTAAGAGAGATAGTAGTAGTAGGTGTTGGCCAATCTTTTATACATTGCACCTTCTTGGGATCAGCCTGTATTCCTTTTTCACTGACAGTATATCCCAAGTATTCCACTTCAATCTGCATGAAAGAACACTTCTTCTCCTTAGCAAAGAGCCTGTGATGTCTCAATACATCAAAAAGCCTCCTCATATGTTCCAAGTGATCATGTAGAGTCTTATTGTAGATCAGAACGTCATCAAAGAACACCAAGACAAACTAAAAGAGGAAAGGCTGTAAAATCTTATTCATCAGGCTTTGGAAGGTAGCTGGAGCATTTGTAAGCCCAAATGGCATCACTAAGAAATGAGCCCTCAATTAGTCCTGAAAGCAGTATTGACTTCATCACCCTCTCGCATGCAAATCTGATGATACCCTGACCTCAAATAAATCTTCGTAAAGAATCGAGCCCCTTTGAGCTCATCAAGCAAATCATCAATCCTGGGTATCGGATACCTATTCTTCACTGTGATCTTATTAAGATCCCTGTAGTCAATGCACATTCTGAAAGATCCATCTTTCTTTTTGACTAACAGAACTGGAGATGCATAAGGTAAAGAACTTGGTTCAATGAATCCCATCTCAAGAAGTTTCTTGATTTGCTTGGCTACTTCCTCTCGTTCACACTTTGATAATCTGTAAGGTGGCTTATTGATTGTCTTTGAGTTGGGTTCCAAATCAATGGGGTGATCTACTGCTCTCTTAGGAGGCAATGAAGTAGGTACCTCAAACAAATCCCTATACTCCTCAAGAAGAGCTGCCAAGGCTGGATGGTTTGCTGAATTATTGGGCTGATCTTGCATCTCTTTATTCAAATGCAAAACAAATATTTGTGAGTGCCTATTGCACTCCCTTTTGAGTTGTTGAATGGTAATAAGCTGAAAATCTGATCTATTAGGAATTCCCTGTAAATGGATTTGCTGTCCATTGAAGATAAACTCCATATACAACTGTGAGAAATCCATAGTGATGCTGCCTGATGTCATCAACCAATCACAATCGAGTACAATGTCTATAGGCCCCATTTTCAAAGTGATTAGGTTTACTTTTGCTTCAAAATTTTCAGCCAACTGTAAAGAAACCTGTGGGCATATCTGTGTGCTGATTTCCTCTTCACCATTGGCCACTTGAACTCTAATGGGTTGCTGTAAATCTGTGGGAATACAATTCAGCTTGTTCATGATGGACTTATTCACAAAACTATGAGTACTGCCACTATCTATCAGAATGAACACTGGATTTCCACAAATGTTTCACTTCATACGGAGTGCATTAGGGCTCTTAGATCCTGTCCAAGCATCCATGGAAATAGAACAATTAGTGGCAGCAAGTGGCTCATGACAAGTCCCACCTAGATCAAAAGGAACACTTCTACCTGGATCAAAAGGAAAAGAGTCGGTTGGATCATAGAAATACTCTTGCCCAACTTCTTCCTCAAGATCTTCATTTCAGCATTAAGTGCAATTGCATTAGCTTCATCCATCTCATCTTCAAAATCCTCAAAGACTAACATACTCTGAAGCTTGGGTTTTACATTCTTGTGTATAGCCCCATTTTGGAGTCTACACATCAGAGAGTTGAAGAAATCACTGCCAAAGACCATTTAGAAGCATCCTTGCTGAAGATTGGCTGAAGATTGATGAAGAACAGGGTTGGAAAAATCAGCACAAAATTTGGGCTGTTGTCCTGCACACGTGGCTGTCCATACAGTCATGAAATTGGTGCTCTATCTGTTTCATTTGATACCTACTAGAAGGCCATTATACATGCCTTTGTTTAAGAGAAGCAAAGATCAGTGAAGGAAGAGAAGATCTCTGCTGAAAACTCCATGGAAGCTTGGCCAAAGCTTGGAGAAAGAGGAAAGGAAGACCTCTTTTGAAAAGTAACCACAATTTAACCCCAAACTAAGCCCGGTTAACTCTCCTTTACCCTAGTTACATTCAATTTTGCATGAAATTTGATGACGACCTGCCACTTTAGCCATCCTCCACCATATCTGACCTTGGAAATCTCCAGATATAGTCTCTTACTAAATGTAGATGGTCTACAACACTCCACTAGTCAATGTCTTGTACAATACTTGTATGAAATTGATTTTGATGGATGAAAATAGGACTGAAAAATAGAAGGAAAAATGGATCAGAGACCAATGCTCTGATATCACTTGTCAGAGAGTGAACTAGGGAGAGAGAAAGAGGAGAGAGAAGATTGCAAAAGAGAGAGAAAGACTGCAGGAAGAGAGAAAAGAAGAGTGACGAGGAGAGAGAAAGACTAGATTTAGAGAGAGAAAGACATGAAAGTGATAGAAGCCATGAAAGCTGAGCAAGATGGGAGAGAAGGACAGTAATTGTATTAATGTGTCAAAAAGATGTGAAAAATTACATGTTCTCTCCTTTTTTACCAATGTGAGTGTGACATGGCATAATATTAATATTATTTTACACTAAGTCCTTATTTTCAGCTTCTTACATAAGTGGGTGTAACCACTTTAGGGTTTGTCTTAAGGGCATAAACTCCTCCTCATTTTCCTTTATTTTTTCATTCCTCTTCTCCATTGTCTTCGCATCAAAATTTCACAACATGCACCATGACACCACCAATAAGTGCACTCCTTAATAATGAAGTCTCAAGGAGTTTGAGAAGCAATGCTTTTATGAGACTTTGCTTGAGATGATCAAAGCTAGCCTATTGGTATTCGTATGACACTTCAAGGAGATAAGTCTATTAAGGAGTAAATAGATGCATTTCATATACTAAGAAAAAAACTTACATTGAATCGAGATAAGTCTATTGAGTAAATAGATGCATTTCATATACTAAGAAAAAAACTTACATTGAATCTAGAGTTGTGCTTATTTGTGTGTCCAATGACTCTGTCTAAAAGCACACTTAATTTATGCACAATAAGTTTGATTTTTTTGTACTTTAGCTGTAATAAAGCTAAATTTCACAGTAAGCTTTTAAACTGAAAATATAAAAAATAGACATAAAATGCCAAGAAGCCATAGCCAAGGTGGCTTGGCAAGAAATGGTATTATCAATATTGGTTGAGAATTAAATGATGAGAGGCTGCAGTAAGGTATGCACCCCAAGCTATGGTGGCCAAGAGTATTCACCCTCTTAATTGGTGGGAGGTTGAGACCTCAAACAAGTAATGTTTGTAAAATGGCAAAAAGATATTACACATATTACACCTCCACCTTTTATAGTTACCCTAGACTAAGACATTTATGCTTTATTACAAGCCATCCCGGCCTAAAAGAGCTTTGTCCTCAAAGCTAAAATTGGGACAATTGATGAAGAAAGATTACAAGAATAGCTTGTAAGCGATGAATCCATGCTGAATGAAACTCCAAGATGAAGAAGATCTCATATATCAATGAAGTATAGGTATGGAATTTGAATATACTGCTGGAAACTGTCCAAAACAGGCTGCTGCACAAGAATGGTCATAACTTGAAGAAGGAATGTCCAATCATCATGGATGAGCTATAGAAATGTAGAGGACAATCCCTAGTATCAAGCCATGCCATAAAAATCCAATTTTGATGGCCATAGAGCAATTATTTTTATGAGAGAAATTTAATACAACAAGTTGTCCTGTTCAGATATTACTCTGTTTCTTGCAAAAGCCATCGAAAAGAATCAATGTATGATGATGGTTTCCAAGTAGACTCCTCCATGGGCAAATCTCTCCATTTAATAAGGTACTCTAGCAATGAAAGGTTCCTTAAAACCTTTTCTCTTTTGCTAGTAACCTTTTCAGGCTCATAAATGATAAGACAATCTTCATCCATGGGAGGTAACTCTTCTAAAACCTTTATGGATGAATCCACATATCTCTTAAGTTGGGAAACATGGAAGGTAGAATGAATCCTTGTTGAAGAAGGCAAATCAAGCTTGTATGCAATCTCACCAACTCATTTGAGGATTTAATAAGGCCCATAGTAATGATGAGCCAACTTATTATGACCGCCTTTGAGAGAAGCATACCTAGATTCAGGCACTTTGAGGAATACCCAATCCCCTTCTTCAAACTCCAAAGGTCTCCTCTTTTCATCAGCATAAGCCTTCATAACAGCTTGTGCCTTCCGAATGTTTTCCTTGCATTGATGCAAAAGAGCTTTCATTTTCTCAACTTCAGCCTTGGCTTGTAGATTCACGTTTTCATGAAAAAGGGCTGAAGGTATTTGCACTTTGTATCCATAAAGCGCTTCAAATGGTGACATGCCAATGCTTATGTGATGAGTATTATTATAACAGAAGTCAGCAAGATGTAACCAATGATCCCACAAAGCTTGAGTGTCATGACAAAAATGACAAAGATAGACTTCCAACCATTTATTGACACGCTTGGTTTGGCCATCGGTTTGGGGATGATATGCCGTGCTAGGAGTCAAAATTGTTTCCATAGAAGTGAATTCACTCCTCCAAAAGCTTCCCATGAACTTAGTATCACGATCGGATACTATCTTCAATGGCATACCATGAAGCTTAAAAACACATTCCATGAACTATTCAACCACTTGCTTTGCTATGAATTGAGCCTTGGTAGGGATAAAATGAGCTGATTTAGTCAATGTAATAAAGCTAAATTCCATAGCAAGCTTTTAAACTGAAAATACAAGAAATAGACATAAAATGCCAGGAAGCCTTAGCCAAGGTGGCTTGGCAATAAATGGTATTACTAATATTGGTTAAGAATCAAATGATGAGAGGCTGCAGCAAGGTATGCACCCGAAGCTATGGTGGCCAAGAGTATTCACCCTCTTAGTTGGTGGGAGGTTGAGACCTCAAACAAGTAATGTTTGTAAAATGACAAAAAGATGCTACACATGTTACACCTCCACCTTTTATACTTACCCTAGAATAATGCATTTATACTTTATTACATTAGCCATGTATACATACACAAAAATAGATGCAATTGGCCTCGTTTAAAAAATAACAGAGTTGTTGGTTGCAAAATTGCATGCAAAATAATGTGCATTTCTATAAGTAGTAGCCTTGTTTTGTTTTCTTAAGTTGAAATTTCTTACACAATAAATTGCATAATGAGTTTTTTACCCCCTCCCAAAAAAAAAACTCCTCATGTTTGCTACTCCCTCAAGTCTCCTCCTCTTCTTTGCTCGAGTGGGCATGATTTTTTGATCGTCATCGTCAATTTTCTTGTTGTTCCTTACCATGGTGGTGAGTGGTTTGATGGCAAGGTGATTATTCTCTAAAAGATAGCTATTTTTCTATAGGTATGCTTTTAGAACATTCATTTAAAATATCCCTTTGATCTAGTGCATGGCACCCATTCATTTAAGTCCCCATCACAAGGGGTCTTCTACCTTCTTTGTAAAGTACCTGCCTTTGATTATGTAATGAGTAACGATTTAGTAGCCGCCTAGAGTTTATCTTCTAGCCGTTGCCATCCGTACTCTAACCAGAATGATCAGATTTTGTCTGGCTAGTTCTATCCCACAAGGGAAATGTCCTCCCGTTACCTACAGAGGTCCAATCTGAAGGTTCCTAATTGACCTAACGGTCACATATCAACAACTAACTCACATTCGGAGGTGTCCTTTGAGAGGCTTCTTGTCCGGAAGGAGCAACTTCCATTACCCTTGGTTCATGGAGTATAACACTTTTTTCCAGTAGTACATTTTCGCAGTTGTTCGTTTACATAATTTACTCACGGACAAACAGTCAGAATAAAATAGATTCATTGATTATATTCCATGAAGTGTGTTCTCCCGCCCATACATGATAAAAATTACAATTTCACGTGCTGCCTCATCCGACACATCTTCGGCGCATCTGCACATCACCAAGATCAAATCCACCTATACCTAGCGTTTATAGGTGTCCCAAGTAGAACTTGGGCCATACAAGGGACCAAGTAGTTCCTAGGTGCGAAAAAGAATGTACTAGCCAGAGCCCCCTTGGCACCTTTCCACCTCCTAATTAATACGATCCCTGCTGGGAGACCTCTCGCCATCAGAGCCAGTCCATGATTCCGCATTGGTAAAAACATCGCCTCTTGGTATGGAGATTCAACACCTATCCTTGGGGGAGGTATAGGGCTCCTCAATTTTTATATATTCCAATATTTAATTCAATCAAGATCTAATCTAGGAAATCACAAACAAGATTGATGTCTTCAAGCAGTTATGACTTCAATCAATCATGCAACTTTCAAGTGATGCTTAATTCTAGTAGCAATCGACACTTGAGTTTCACATAATGAAATCTTGCCTTGTGGAATTTAACAAGGGACATCTAGATTTTGGGGTCTCTAACTTCCCAGTTATTGTAACCAAGTTTATAGGCCTTAAGTCAGTATTTCTCAAGAGACTTATCTTATTTGGATAGAACTTTTTTAGAAAAACCTGTGGTATCGCGGTTGGTAAAGGGTTGTCATTCGCACCCGTGACTCTGTTAGTGACTCCCGTGCTCACAACTCCCACTGTTGCCTCCACGTTAGTAGGGTTATTTGCAATTTCCACTTCTAAACTCTTTTTCTTCGGGACGGAATAGAGATGAGAGTAGAGGTATGATAGAATACGATAGAGTTCTTCAATGTCTTCTCTTCTCGGATCAAGGTAAAAGAGGATGAGAGACCTTCAGCATATCTTGGACAGAGTCTCCTTCTTCTCGATCAGTGTCTCGTCCTCGTCAAGATTTCTCTTGTTATCCCTCCTTCTCGATCAGCATCTCGTCCCGTAAGGATTGCTCTTATCGCTCCTCGTCTCTGGGAGCCATGGAATAAGCCTGACAGGTTCCGGCAGCACTTCCGCATAGGGTTGGAGAGAGAGAGAGAGAGAGAGAGAGAGAGAGAGAGAGAGAGAGAGAGAGAGAGAGAGAGAGAGAGAGAGAGAGAGAGAGAGAGAGAGAGAGAGAGAGAGAGAGAGAGAGAGAGAGAGAGAGAGAGATTACAACAGAGCTTCGTTGCATCAACAGCAACAGAGAGACTTTTGCATGGGTCGTTGTGTGTCCCTTATGATAGGCTTGTTCCTTAGATATAAAATCTCATCTTGGATATATGACGTACCATAAAAAACTATTTTATTATTCTAGATTTTGAAAACATCACATCTATTTAAAATGGCTAATTGCAAGTACAAATGACCATATCCATCGCTACTCATCATCTACAATATACATTGACAACTAGTTGCTCTTGATCATTGCCAAAGTATTGTCCCAAATCCTTTGCATACCTATAGACATCCACTAATGAGCTAAGAGGATTGTGTAGTACATTGTTTTGGTACTCCGACTGCAACCCAAAAAGGTAACACATGTAGAAAAGTACTTGATCGCCTTCCAAGGCCTCCGTCTCGTGGCAAAGGTCCTTGAACTCCTACAAGTTTGCATCCAAGGACCTCTTTCCCATATCGATCTCAAACAGTTTGTGCAAGTTCTTAATCCGATCATCGATGACAAAAACCTTGCAAAAAATGGATTGGAACTTTTCCCAAGTCTCACCAACCAAGCATAAAACTTTCCCTAAAGCATGATTCATATCTGCCCAATGCATTGCACATCATTGAACTGATATAAATTGAAGTAGGCCATCCACTTGGCATTGTTGAGCTAAACAATTCATTACATGATGATTAGCCTCTTAAATAGTCCGAAAACATGTTTAATTAATAAAAAACGCTAAAATAAGGAGCGGTTCGAGAGTGTTTTTGTGTAAACCCTAATTTGGGAAGGTCCATCCACATCTATTAATCGACAGGCTGCCCACCATTCAGCCCATTCTTTTGTGCAGGTTTCTCACTCTACCACGCAGATTTCAAGTATAGCCACCTACCATCTGTTTTGAGATATCAGGTGGTGCCAAAGGCAAAATTTGTAATAAGTTATGCTTGATAGGTAGCAGGTGATATCCAATGTCAGATTATGACCTAGACCAATTTATTTGCTACTAATGTCGATGGTGACATTAGAGACTAGGCATTAATTAATTAATTAATGCTAGTGTAAGGTCTAATAACTACTCAAGGATACTTGAAAGACAAAGTGGCCTAGCCAATTTAATTATTGACTAGTGAAATCAATTTTTTGAGCACTAGAATAGTTATTAAACCATTGACAATTTCATCCATGGTTTATGCTGAATTAATGCTTTTCTATGGATTGATAGTTAGAGCAGTTGAGAAACATGAGTTATGGATGCATCCAATAGGTTTCTAGCAACAATTTTAGACTAATTCTAAATTTTATGTTATGTATATGCTGGCTAGAAATTTTCAGTAGTTTTGGGACATATGGCATGGTTGGACAATAGTGGCCAATGTTGTGATTGTGATGCCTTATGGAAATTCCAGTCCAGTATGCTTTTTCTTTGGTGCAATGTAGCACAATCAAGGAAGATTGCAAAATTTTCAAGGGGGTGGTTAGTCACGGGGACGTGAAATTTTATTGCTTTACTTAGCATTCGATTAAAAGTTAATCAAATGTCCTAATGTCACTTGCACATGTGAGGTGCAAGTTAATTATTTCACAGTGTAGAACCCAGACCCCAAGATATCAGTTGTTGGTGCCAAAAGCAAAAGTTGTAATAAGTTATGCCTGACAAGTGTACTAGGTGCATTGAGATGGAATGCGGAAAAGAATTGTGCAAATGGTTCAGGGTGACAGGTCGTACCTAATTTAAGGACCCCTAGGTGCTGTGCTGTGATCATGGGTGCCCCCTTTTTTTTCCTTTTCTTTTTGTTTTCTCTCTCTTTTTTTTTCTTTCTCTTATTTTTTTGGGATAAAATGAAAACAATCAATGCAATACATTGAGGCTATTAGCCTTTCATTCGGATTGGGAAATGTCGAGATCCAAAGGCTATGAAAAATGAATATTACAAAGATGATTGTGTTAGCCTCGATGCTAGAGGAACTGTTGTTGAGATGAAGAGATACACTTGAGATTTTGCAAACCTTTTTGTAACATGTAAGACATTAAACCAATTGAGGTAGCAAACTGGAGTGAGCTATGCATGGACAAGGGACAGAGCATTTGGTGAATTGAATCCTGGTTGATGAAGAAACGATTGTCATTGTTGAGAGCATGGCTCCTACCCAGATGTAGAGTTTGGCCAAGAAAGAAAGAGTAGCCAATGACTATGCTTTGGGCCATCCTCAAATGCACTTTGTACTTTCTGCAGGGTTGATTTTCTCTTCCAGCAGGCTTCTGTCATGGCTCTTTGTTATCGCTTTCTCCATAATGGTTCTTCGTGGGGTTGGTGGTCTTGTGGTGACTTGGACATTGAACGCTTTTGTACAGAGACCTACGTCATCTTGCATTCACTTGGCAACTCGTGAGAGTACATGCAAGTCATTTGCTTCAACCAGAATGAATAGGTATAGCTCAAAAAGACATCACTTATCTGAATCCCATAGTGTTGACTTCAATGCATTATCACCTGCGCTTGATTATCATTGCTTCTGTGTGTGATGGCTTTGCTTCTTTTGCTATTATTCATACATTGTTTATTTATATATAGGTTTATGAATCCATGTCACTTCAGGATAAAAACCAATTATAGAACTCAAGAATGTACTGGAGTGTGACATACATATCTAGCAATTGTGGCTGTCTACTTAGTAACAATAGATATTTTGCAACATCAAGTAGTATGGTGCCTTGTCTGAGTCTACTGGCAACATGTAGCTCCTCCTTAGTGAGAATTTTATTAATCAGAGAGTTCTCTTAGCTAGTTCCAGCTAAGTCCATACCCCGAATGGTATTCAATACTCGAAAGGAAGTTGGTGCCACATAGGTCAGCAGGTCTCTTTGAGACTACCATTTGGCCAGTTGCTCCTTTGAGACTGTCATAATTTGGGCTCCAAGTTTGGCCATTGTAGCGGGTTTTCAAACCAACGTTTTTCAAATTGACTTCGACCCTTTGATTGTCACTTTAGTTGCTCTATCTCTAAGAGATTCGGTTGGCAAAGTGCTTCGTTGAATGTCACAGTTAAGCGTAGTTTGTTGGCTTCCTCGTCAGAGATGAGTCGCATGCGTTCATGTAGGAGGTTGTCATAGTGTTCGTTAAGCTATTTTTTCTCTTCCCAGGATATCAGATATGCCAAATATTCCTCAAGCTACTCCCTAGGGAATGTGGCCATGTCTGCAAGGACTACATAGGCATGTGCGAATAATTTGAGTTTAGCATCCAACTCGGTCAAGCACTCTGTGACACTTCTACATTCAATGCAGGCTTGCTCAGTTGCTATCTCATGCAAGGTTCTAGGAGTTTCCCTAGGCTTTAGCATAGTTGGGGGACTCAGGCCTAGATGAGAAAGATTGATCAATGCTAGGATTGCTTATGTCCTCGAGGTGTTCATGTTTCTTCTGAGGCTTTGCTGCTATTGTGTCAGCTTGGTTTTCCTCGGATGTGACTGGTATAGTTTCGTCAACCTATTGTGACAGTGTTGTATCCACTCTTGATTGGTCAATGTAAGTTCTGCCTATCAGTGGATTGAGCGTTGCAAGAAACCGTTGATGGTAATGGTTGAATTCTGCAGGAGTATGACTTTGAAATTAAGTTCAGACCTAGTAAATAAAATGTAGTATTAGCAGATGCCTTGCACACCTGTTTGTACGAGAAATAGTTGACAAAATCTCCCCCTCCTCTACCACACTTGTCACTTTCACAAGGGGACAATCAACGCACACATGTTGCATCACATTATCTGGAAAGGCTGTTGCAAATAGTCAATTAAGTTAAGGATGATGTAAGAAACAAACACATTGCAGAATGTTAAGGTCCTACGGTTTAGAGCCACTCACATGTGCGTATCTCATTCATCCATGTTGTGAGCTGATGGTTACCATCCCAAACATAAAACATGCAATTTGACAAAAAGGCCCAATGGGTGCCGCTGATTTTTGCCTCGAAGTCCTCATACTTCTTTAGCCAATGGGGGTCCCACTCAGTTCTAATCATATCATCAACCTCCTTGCACTGGTGTCTTGGAGTCTCTAATGACATTATGAATATACCCATCCCTCTAATGTAACCGTTGCTAAAAAAAGGTTTCCGAGAGTTGCTTGTACCTCGATGTGACTTGTCTAATTATATGCATGGAAATCAAACGACATAATGGGATGGGTGGAAAAGGGGTGGATGTCCGCATCTGAATGAGATGATGAACTAATAAATGTCCAATCAACGTAAAGAAATAAAAACCATAATCTAAATCATGCTGCCATCTTTTACAAGCACTCACTGTCAACGTTTCCAACTGGTCTTTTATGCATACTTACACAATACGTTTATCGCAAGTGACAGTGGGAGCGATATCGCAGTCGTTTCACTGGCATCTATCATGCGCTTTTTTTTGGTTCTTTGTGTTTGATTCTTCTAGGGTTGCGTATGGCCACGCCCTTGCTGTGCATTAACGGACTCGATGCTTTGATGGTTGTTGCTTTCCTCGTCAGTATCACTCTCTGATAGTATGAGCTTTCTCTTGCCCTTCCTCGCCTACGTCATCAAAGCGTGCCCACCTTCTCCTTATGTCACTCCTTCCCCACATGCAATTGCAATGGTTGCTTGTAGCTTAGCGGAAGTCAATGATCACATTTGTGTTACTCTTCCTCTCGCTCTTGGAGGGTGAATCCCCCCTTGTGATTGCATGTTGCCGGTGACAATATTCTGTCGTCCTACTGTAGATCGTGGAGGCAAGTCAGAGCCCTTTGGAGACTCCTCCGATCATCACTCTCTTCTTGCAAACAATGATCCAAAATAGGATAAGAGGGGGAAATAGAGCAATCGTAACAAAAATCAAGAGAGGAGCTGCTTACCATTTGTTCAATTGGCCATTGCACAATTGTGTTTTCCTCAACGTCAATCTCAGTATTGCCTTTGCCACAGGCCTTCACACCCCTTTGATAAACGATGGTGATAAGAACTCCCACTCATCCAGGGAGTAAGCTCAGTGAGAGAAACGTTTGTCAGATTAAACCTTCTGCAATCCTTTCATCGCCCTCGTAAAGGGTGACATGATCTTGTCTTTTGAAATCAGATTTGGCCATGATAGAGGGGCTTAGGGTTACATCGTACAGATATATTGCTTCCTCAATTTCCTGCCAATGAAATACCAATTTTTTTTTTTTGTGTGTGTGTGTGTGTGTGTGTGAGGGGGGGGAAGGAAGAGATGACATTGGGATAAGAGAGTGAGAGAGAGGCAGATACAGGGAGAGAGCGAGAGCGAGGGCGAGGGAGAGGGAGAGAGACAGAGAGAGGGGGAGGAAGGAGGAGATAGAGAGAGAGGAAGGTAGGGATAGAGAGAGAGAGAGAGAGAGAGAGAGAGAGAGAGAGAGAGAGAGAGAGAGAGAGAGAGAGAGAGAGAGAGAGAGAGAGAGAGAGAGAGAGAGAGAGAGAGAGAGAGAGAGAGAGAGAGAGAGTGTGTGTGTGTGTGTGTGTGCACGCGAAAAAACAAACCACATGATCCAAGAATATATAGCATGGGGAGAATAGGGACCAGTAGGGTATGGGTTTTTTTTCTGCTCTTGGTGAAAACAAAAACTCGTACCCTATTGGTCCCTATTCTCCCTATGCTGTATATTCTCGGATCTGTGGTTTGTTTTTTCACCAAAAAGGGGTCGCAGACAGCCCCTTATTTAGGTGAAGAAAACCCACAAAAATTAGTTGGGTAAAAAGTTACTCTCGCAAGAAATGGGTCGCCATAAAAATTTTCATTCGGCAAGGGCCTGTTGGCGACCCCTTTCTGGTGAGAAAAAATTACACACATCACATGCCCTCTCTCTCATCACCCTTTCTCTCTCTTCCCCCATTATCTCAACTAATTAACAAATATTTTCTTAAATAACTTTACGAGTGAAAGAGAGATATAATTTATTTTAATAAAAAATATACATATACATTCCAAAGAGAATCGATTTATGTTGTACATTTTTAAAAACTAGCTCTAATTATGAAACTGACTCTACTTATGAAGATAATTGTTATTATTAATGAGGTATTATATTCTAGTTCATGGAAGAAATACTTGGGAAACCCTCCCAAGACTAGCTTATTAAACTATGTTTGTAGTATAGAAAAACAAAATAAACTAGCTTAGTGGATAGTTACTTGGCAGTTAAGTGCACTTGGGTGATGACACTTTCGAGATGGGTGACCTCCCGGGAAGATTTCTCTACAAGCTACTGGGAGCTTCTCACACGCAACCAATGGTGCCAACGAAGCCTTCGTAGCCCGTTGCCAAGTATGCCAAGGCCAAGATGCCAAGCTCCATGCCTTGGTCGTCGCCTTGGTCGTACGTTGTGGAGTGATGCCTGCCCGGGATGTGGGGGAGTGGAGTGGGGGGTGGGGGCAAAGAGGATTTGGGGGGAAGGGAGTGCCAGTGCCCTCTTCTAGGCGCTTACCTACGTTGCATCCATCCATGTCCCTGCGCATGCTCTCTCTCTCTCTCTCTCTCTCTCTCTCTCTCTCTCTCTCTCTCTCTCTCTCTCTCATATAAAGATAAAAAAAAGTAAAAAACGTTATTTAATTTCTCCTAAATTGAGAAATTAATTAAGTAATAACGCTCTCTCTCTCTCTCTCTCTCTCTCTCTCTCTCTCTCTCATATAAAGACAAAAAAGTAAAAAATATTATATAATTTCTCCTAAATTGAAAAACTAATTAACTAATTAATCAATAGTTATTGAGAAGTTAATTAATTGATTAAGTAATTAATTAACTAAATAATTAATCAGTAATTAGTTAATTACTGATTAATAGCAATTATTGTATAATTAATAGTTAATCCAATAATTAGTAATTAGTAATTATTTAATTAGTAATTACTATTAAGTAGTAACTAATTAATTTAGAGATATTAATAAACTAATTAATTAATAATTAATAATTAATAAATTAAATAATTATCTAAATAATTAATTAGTTAATTAGTAATTAATTTTAGTAATTATTATTAATTATTTTTAATTAAATACTAATTATTTTAACTTAAAAATTTACTAAATAATCTAAGTAATTAACTTAATAATTAATTAATTGTATAATTATTTTATTAATTATACTAAATAACTAATTATTTTAATAACAATAAGGGAACAAAATTAACTATGAACTAATTAATTAATTATTAATAAGTTAATTATTAAGTATTAAATTAATTAATAATTAGTTTATAATCAGTTAATCAAGTAATTAATTAGTAATTAGTTATTTAGTAATTAGCATTTCACTAATAGTAATTACAATTAGTTAATTAACTAATTAGTTATCTAATTACTATCAAATAGTAATTAACTTGTTAATTAGTTAACTTGCTAAAATTAGAAATTACTAATTTGTAATTAAAATTAGTTAATTACTAATTAGTTAATTAACCAATAGTAACTACTATTAATTAATTATATTAGGAATTACTACAATAGTAACTACTATTACTAATTAGTTAATTAACCAATAGTAACTACTATTAATTAATTAACTAAACAATTATTGGGAAATAACGAAGTCAGAGCTGTAGCAATGAGTGCTACGGATGGTTTGACGAGGGGCATGGGTGTCACCGATACGGGGGCTCCCCTTAGTGTTCCCGTTGGTGAGACTCCGTATCCTCTGCAAGGATTGCCCTTTCTGAATGGTTTTTTGACGATAGATTTGGTCTGGGGGTTGCCCGAAATACCCAATGCAAAAAAGATGTTATCTTAGCCAATCTTGGAGACGAGGAAGGGCGTGGTAAACGACGACACTGGACTCTCACCATCTGGGGTGCAGTACTCAACCGCGCCGTTGTCCTGCTTCTGGTCCAAAGAAGAAATTATTACAGAAAGTTGGGCCGCATGGTAAAATATTCATGGATTTATTCCTGTTGGACACGGGCGAGGTCTCTGGTTCAAGTCCAGGATGGCCCAGTTTCAGGCGTCTCATGAGGGAAGCTGATATTTAAAAACTGTATCTGAAATAATTGCCCGATGTACCTTGCAGCTTGTACCGCTCGGTTACCATAATTTTGTAAATTCTGACTTCTTCCCCGCCAACTCAAGCTTATATTTTTATAATCAATAATATCTTCGGATCAGATAGATGGAAAACGTCTGCGGGAAGATTGAAACAAATCTGAGACTAACGGAAATGAGCCTTGTTGCTGGGGAGGAAAATCAATACAGTTACTATTATAGTTAATTAATTAATAGTAGTTACTATTGGTTAAATAACTAATTAGTAATTAAATAATTTTAATTAAAAATTAGTTAATTTCTAATTTTAGCAAGTTAACTAATTAACAAGTTAATTACTATTTGATAGTAATTAGATAACTAATTAGTTAATTAACTAATTACTAATCACCTTACTAATTAATCTAACTATTAAATTAATTAGTAAATTAATTTTTAATTACTATTTTAAATATACTAAATAACTAATTAGATAAACAATTATTGAGTCAAAAAATAAGCGAATAAAATTAATTATTAAGTATTTAATTAATTATTAACCAAATTCACTTACTTATCAATCTATTGATTAATTAAGTAACTAATAAAAATTAATTAATAGCTTTTTAAATTTTATTATGTAATAAATAAGTAATTAATAAAGCAACTAATTAACCAATAATTTTAACTAGTTAATAATTAATTATCTAATTAAAAACCAAGTAACTAATTAAGTAACCATTTAACCAATTAAGAAATTAAGTATTAATTAACAAATAATATTATATTTTACATTACTTACTTAGTTAAATAAGTAGTTACTTTAAATTAATAATAAATAAATAAATAATTTGTATATTAATTATCAATTAATTACTTAGCCAATAAAATTATATATTGATTGATTAGTTGAAATTAATGACTAATTTCTTAAAATTAATAACTACAAACTAAAAAACAATTAGTAATAACCAATAACTAGTTACTTAAAATTACTATTAATCATTTCATATAAATCAATGTACTATAATAGTAATACTAATTAATCAGTTAATATGAATGTACATTAATATGTTAGTTGTATGGGATTTTTTTTGGAGGGAATGAAGACAAAGTGCAAGTGCATGTAGATTAGGATCGTTCTACCTGTCGAGAAAGGGGTCGTCATGCGCATCTGCATCTATCTTAGTTATTTGGGTTTAGGGTCCAGGAGCATATGAGAGAGTGTGCATGTGGGCCACGATGGCTGATGAGAGAGAGTGCATGTGGATTAGGATCATTTTGTCGCCAAAGAAGGGATTGTCGACGACATCCCAATATTTGGTGTAGAAAAATATGACTAGCACCCCCCCTTCTCACATCTCTCTCTTCATATGGCACATGTCTCCCAGTCTTCCTTTCTCCATCTCTCTCTCTCTCTCTCTCTCTCTGTGACATGCATTTAATGCCCCACTATGTCAAAGTGGTTATATAAGGCCACACACCCCCTATGACACACCATCTCCCCCTCTCTCAAGTTGTGGATTATTTTCTTAATCTCGCAAGTAGGTACACATCTCCCTCCCCCCCCCCCCTCTCTCTCTCTCTCTCTCTCTCTCTCTCTCTCTCTCTCTCTCTCTCTCTCTCTCTCCTCCTCCTCCTCCTCCTCCTCCTCCTCCTCCTCACTCTATCCATCACCCCCGTGTCAGGATTGTGGGAGAGAAGGAAGGAGCCTCACTTGTAGCTTTCTTGCTTGCACAATGGGGGAATACACTCACAGGTGGAGGCTGAAAACAGTTTTCCTCTTCTTAGTTGTGTAAGTCAAAAGAACTCTGGTACATAGAAATAGAAGAACCCTATATATAGGTCTCAAACCAAACTCAACTAACTAAGGTGGCATACTAACTGAGCCATGAACTAGAGTAGATAATGATAGTTGTCATCTAGCTATTATTCATAGGCGGTGTACCAACCGCATCTGCAGCTAACAAGTCGGTGACATAAATGCACAACGGTCACCCTGGCATATCACGAGTGGAGCTCGATATCTCAACACTCCCCCTCGAGCTCAATCCCAATTCCTGCACACCAAGCAGGTCTCTAAACTTGCGCAGCTTCTCTGCGCCCAATGCCTTCGTAAATATGTCAGCTACATGATCCTCTGTGCTGACATAAACTAGATCAATAAGACCTAGTAAACCCCTCTCCCACACATAGTGATAATGCACCTCAATGTGCTTTGTTCTAGCATGATAGACTGGGTTATTTGCCAAGTGTATACTACTCATGTTGTCACAATAAATGCAACTGGCCCATCTGTAGGCTGATGCATATCATAAAGTAGCTTATGCAACCAAGCTACCTCACATGCAACCATTGCTACACCCCTATACTCAGCCTGTGTACTCGACAAGGCAACTGTAGGCTGTTTCTTGCTGCTCCAAGTGATTGCAGCACTCCCAAAAGAGAACACATATCCACTGGTAGATCGTCTATCAGAAATACTACCAGCCCAATCAGCATCAGTGTATCCATGTAACTGTATCTGAACCCCAGTCTCATAAAATAGTCCATACTACAATGTGGATTTCACATACCTGAGTATGCGTCTAGCCGCATCCAAATGTGGTTTGCTTGGAGCCTGCATAAACTAACTTACCAATCCAACATCATAGCTCAAATCTGGCCTGGTAATAGTCATATAAATCAAACTTCCTACTATGCGTTTGTACATAGTAGGGTCTTCCAGAAGCTCACCTGCATCTGCGCTCAGCTTCACATTCTGCTCCAAAGGAACTGAAATAGGCTTACAGCCTGTCATCCCATATTTGAACAGCATGTCCAATCCATACTACCTCTACAAGAGCCATATCCCACTTAGTGATCTAATCACCTCAATGCCCAAGAAATAACGCAGCTCTCCCAAATCCTTCATCTCAAACTTCTGCTTCAATAGCATTTTCACATGAAAGATATCTTCATCACTGTCACCTGTCATAATCAAATCATCAACATAAATGACAAGTAGCATAATACATTTCTCAGTTTTTCTCACATAAAGTGAGAAATTTGCCTTGGAAATTTGAAAGCCAATAGTGACAAGATACTGTTCTATCTTGTCAGACCATGCTCTAGGTGCTTGCTTCAAGCCATACAAGGCTTTCTTCAACCTGCAAACAAACTCACGATGAACAACATGCACATAACCTGGTGGCTGCTCCATATAGACCTCTTCTTGCAAATCACCATGCAAGAAGGCATTCTTTACATCCATCTGATGTAAAGACCATCCCTTTGATGTGGCCATAGCAATGATTGCTCTTACGGTTGCCATCGTTGCAACCAGACTGAATGTTTCTTCATAATCAATGCCATATGTTTGTGCATACCCCTTGACTACTAATCTTGCCTTGTATCTATTCACAGAACCATCTGCATTGTGTTTCACCTTATAAACCCACTTACAACCAATTGCATTCTTATCTTTAGGCAAAGGTACCAATTCCCATGTAGCATTTGCTTCCAAGGCATCCATTTCTTCATCCATGGCTTTCTCCCATTTTTCTTTTCCCATGGCTTGCTAAAAAGAAGTGGGTTCTGGTTCCTGTATCACTTTGACCATATAGGCATAGTGAATGGCTGTAAATCCATCATATTTCAGCCTATCCACAGGATACCTAGCTCTGGTAGACCTGCGCAAAGTAGGTTCACTCCCAGGTGCTCTCAAAACATCCCTGGTCTTCCTTACTCCAAGTGTAACAATAGAAGGAATACCCAACTCATCATCAATGCTTTGTTCTAAGCCACTAGATTCACCATCCACATAAGAGTGACCTGCATTCACATCAAACATGGGCTGATCTACCTTCTCTTTTCCTTTTCGTGAAACCTGCATACCACTATCTGCATTGCTTTGAGGAGATTCTCCTGATCTCAATCTACCTGTCCATGGCGAAGAATGTGAACCACTGCTAGAGGACACTCCAGCTTCACTAATATTTTGTGACTGCTACTGTGAATTCTATGCAGCATTACCATTTTGTGCATCTATATCATCAATCACATTTACTGGTTTATACCAGCTACTCATCTCAACATCTCTGCTCACTGTAAACTTACGAGTAGAAGGGTTATAGCATCTATACCTTTTTGCTGCAGAGAATAACCAATAAAGATGCACTTCTCAGCTTTTGGATCCAACTTGGATCTCAACTCATCTGGCACATGAATATAGGCAATGCATCCAAAAATTTTCAAATGAGAAATATCTGGTTTCCTACCAGTATACCTCTCCTTTGGAGTCATGCCATGTATTGCTGCAGTGGGAGTCCTGTTCATTATGTAGGCTACTGTAGCAACTGCTTCAGCCTAGTAAAAATCTGGCAAGTCTTTTTCATTGAGCGTGGCACGAGATACCTCTCCAATATGCCTATTTTTCCTTTCTGCAATTCCATTTTGTTGTGGGATATGACTGCATGAATATTGCTGCTTTATGCCATGCTCCTGCAAGAACCTTGCAAACTCATTTGAGAGGTACTCTCCCCCTCCATCTGACCTTAGGCATTTTATTTACAGGCCTGTTTCTTTTTCAACCATAGCTTTAAGAGCTTTGAAATGCCCAAACACTTCACTTTTCTTTTTTATAAAATACACCCAAACTTTTATGCTATAGTCATCAATAAAAGTGACAAAATAATGACAGCCTCCAAGAGATACAGCTTTAGTAGTCCATACATCAGAGTGGATTAATTCCAATGGCTTCTTACTCTCTTGAACATGTCTAGGAAATGGTTTCCTTGCCTGTTTTTCAAATAGACAGGCTTCACATACCTTATGCATTTCTGCAACCTTGAATTTAGGCAATCTTGCAACAATATTTTGGGCTTGCATTGATTTAGGTCACTGTACATTAACATGACCAATGCGTTTATGCCAGATATCAATATCTGCAACTACACCGGTCCCATGTGCAAACATTGCTGCACTCAATTCAGGCATGTCTGCATCCAACGTAAACATTCTACCCTTCTTCTTTCCTTTTGCTATCAAGCGACCTTTATTTTTCACATCCTCAACAAAGCATCCATGAGAATTAAATCTGACTTGCAAGCCCTGCTCAACCATTTGACCAATAGAAACCAGGTTCTTGGTGATATTCGGGACATGAAATACATCCGGCAGGTATTTCTTTTTCCCATCCTGCATAGACAAAGGAATATTTCCAATATGCACAATAGGATATGCAGTATCATCACCAGTCTCCACAAATCCTTGTTTTTCCATTTTCCTTGCATCCTGCATCCATTCTGCATGACCTGTCATGTGGTTTGATGCACCTGAGTCAACATACCACACATCGTTGCTTTCTTCTACACTTGTCACAGAATTGGTCATGTGCTGCACCATAAACAAATGCTTATTTCTGTCATCACCCTTTCTACTAGAAGATGCATAATTTCCTTGTTGCAATTTTCCATTCATGATGTCATTCTGCTTTTTATAGCAGTCTTTAGCCATATGACCCATTTTACCACAGTAGTAGCATTCAATATTGCTGTTTGCATTTTGGCATCTTTGCCATCCACCACGACCTCTTTGGCTCCCCTTGCCTCTAGAGTTACCACATCCTCCTCCATAGGACTGGTTTTCCTGAGTTTGCTGCATATTCTGATTTCTACCACGGCCTCCAGATCGGCCTCCTCTACCTCTCCCTCTACCTCTTCCAGCATTTGAGTAGAAGACAGCTTCTTTTGAAGTTCCTCTTGAAGAAGATGCACCACCATTTCTTTGCTCCTCAGAAATTAGAAGAGCAATCAACTCCTCAAAATCAGGAAATCTTTCACGGATAGAAATCGATATTCGGAACTGTGTATAATCCTTTCCTAGACCATTTAAGGTCACGGAAACTAAATCATCATCTTCCACTGGGGACCCAATGGAAGCAAGTGCATCTGCAATCTTCTTCACCTTCATGTGGTAGTCATTGATGCTCATACTTTCTCTTTGCACATTGTGCAACTCTTGCTTGAGCTGCATTTTCCTGGCTTGCGTATTTGTGCTATACATTTTTGACAAAGTATCCCATGCCTCCTTTGGCATACTTGCATCTTGAATATGCACAATCATAGAGTCTGAAATACTGATAGACAGCCAGTACATAAATTTTCTGGCTCTCTCATGCCATCCTTTAAATGCCTGCATTTGTTGTTGATTGGGAACATCAGGAAGAACTGGTTCTTCTTCATTTCCTGCAACGAATTCCCAATATCCTTTTCCCATAAGGAAATTCGTCATTCTAAACTTCCATGCTTGGAAGTTGTTCTTGTCAAGCTTTTCAGTGACAATTTGTGAAAGAGAATCAGATGCCATTACAGAACATTGTAAAGAATTCTGTCACTGCAAAAAACACAGCTTCAGCCTCACAAGGGCAAATTTGCAAAACTGACAAAAGTGGTATTTGACCACACAGTCACTTCCTAGTGACGATTTTGCATCAACAGGCAATAGGGATGATTCTGTAACTCCCAATGTCTCTGCACACAGGCATACGATGCAATTTATACGGTAACTTTTCACCGACCTATAGAACGGTGGTTGCACAGCATAAAATAGGGCCTTTTCCTGAGTGCGTGCAGAAAACTTCCGCCTCCAAAACAGGCCTCGAAATGGCCTCAAATAAAAAAAACAGAGCTACCAAGGGCTAAAGCCCTTACCCGCAGCATATACTACCCTCTTGCTACACCACGAAGGGCGTCTCAATCTGAGACAATGCACTCTTGCACTTTTCGGCTGTGCTACCTGCAGAGACTTGCTCCCAAAACAGAAAAATGAAAGCAACACTGGTCCTCTTACCAGAACACCGCGAACTTGGCTTTCTTTCTTGAGCTCCTTACCACGAACAAGGCTCTGATACCATGCCAGGATTGTGGGAGAGAAGGAAGGAGCCTCACTTGTAGCTTTCTTGCTTGCACAATGGGGGAATACACTCACAGGAGGATGCTGAAAACAATTTTCCTCTTCTTAGTTGTGTAAGCCAAAAGAACTCTGGTACATAGAAATAGAAGAACCCTATATATGGGTCTCAAACCAAACTCAACTAACTAAGGTGGCATACTAACTGAGCCACGAACTAGAGTAGATAAGGATAGCTGTCATCTAGCTATTATTCATGGGCAGTGTATCAACCGCATCTGCAGCTAACAAGTCGGTAACATAAATGCACAACGGTCACCCTGGCATATCACGAGTGGAGCTTGATATCTCAACACCCCGACCTCTCCTTGGCTCCCTCACATGCATGTACACTCTCTATTTCCCTCTCTCTCTCTCTCTCTCTCCCTCTCTTGTATATGACATACACCCCCACACTAAGTCTTTCAATGACACTCATATCTGACATGAGTATTCGTACATGTGTAGATAGCTTTGGAAACAGATCCAACATTTAGTGCTACACCAAATATCGAGGTCCGCATATATATATCATCCCTCTTTGCCAAACCTATTATGCACTACACAAGTAGTCCATTCTTGATGTTGAAGAAGGACGACATTTGCAATGGCAATGGCTACCGTGTTCTTGCTATCACCCATGCAAATGGCCGAATACAAAGCATGCTGGTCCATTGTAACAATGACCATGAGGCTGTCCAGGTATATGTTCTGGATAACTTGGTCGCGCAAGACTATCGTATCAAGCAAGGAAATGGGCCTACATTGTAGCCTTCCCCCACCATAGACCTCACTTAGAGCCCTTGTAGCATTGAGAAAACAACAATCACCGTGGAAGCCTCACCACCCCCCTTGGACGTTGAGAAAAAAAAACCATCCCTATCACACTTGATGTGGAAGAGGAGGGAATGCGGCAATCCTCTTATGTTGTAAGTGTGGTTGAGTACATAATGTCTTCGGGGGGCTGACATCGAGTCTTACGTCATTTGCTTCAAAATACGAGCACTATAGAGAGAGAAGGAGATCCCAGCTTTCTATGATGGCAATGTGGCGTACGAGCTTCCACCAGAGCAGACAATATGCGTCCAATGGAGGGTATGGAGCAAAAGTACGATGGCCATTGCTGGACAAAGCCCACATCAACATCGATGGCATTCCTCAATATTGTTTGTATCAGAGAGGTAGAGTGTCCCAATAGAGATTGTACTGGCATGCCGATTTTCAGCTCCCCAAACAAGGTGGCATGGACATGTGCAAGATTCTTCATTCGCTCCATTATCATTAAAGTGATTGCAAAGTCGCATGACATGGTTCTAGTACCCTATCGCAAGTAAATTGCACTAGTCAAGTCCAAATACATGCCATGTAGGTAAACTCAGTACCACCATACCAACTGTTGGATGTCAGTTGTTGATCTTGGAAGCCTTGGATGCTTCTATTGTAAGAATCCCCCTATCCTGCTCTCCAAGTGTGAGTGTGTAGTGTATTATTGATGTCATCAAGGCCAATGTCAAGACTATTTATTAATCAAGGCACACATAACCATGAGGTGCAAAGAGGCACATGTAGAGCTAATGTCAAAGAGGTGCGAAAGACCATAGAGGAAATGGTAAGAGACTTTAGTGCAGCTGGACCTCAACACCTTCAAATGACTATGACTAGAAGGCTAGTGATGGGTGCGTTGGTTCGTGAGCAAGGTGTCTCCATGTCTGACACTGAACTCTCAACGATGCTCGAGGAGGTGGCACTTTGTCAAGGTAAGACTAGTTCGTAATAGTAGGATGTGACATGTGGTGCATCTGTTTTCTCACGCTCCATACCTTCTCATGCTATATTTTTGTCTAGGTGGTGGAGGACATTGCTCATCTGCTAACCACAAACTTGGCAGAGCCAATGCATGCAAGTTGGTTGATAAGGGAGGGAGTCAAGGGATCTATCAGCTTGTACGATGCATGTGTCAGTGATTTGGCCAATGCTCTACTACAGAGCACAAAACGACATGCATTCATTGGTGGAAAGTTCCATGGTGCAGGACCCAGTGCAGAGAAGCTTTTGAGTCGACTACAACAAGGAATTAGCCCCACACCTCGAGCAACGGTAAGGATGGTTGAGGAGGTGGCAAGAGGAACTGAATTGCATAAACGACCCAATTTTCGAGGGGACAATGTGACTGCAGTAAGAAAACACAAGGTTGATGGGAAAGTGGGTCCGAGGAAGCCAACGCTTCTCACATGCCTGAGTATGTGGCCAAAAATATACCTAAAAGAAAGGGTACAAGAAAACTAAACTTTGAGGACCCTTTTCCTTCCGACCAATCAAGGGAAGTATTAGCAAATTGTTCAGAGGAAATGGTGGTGGAGACAATCCTTCATGACACCGTTTGGGCTATAAGAAGGATTCCAGCTCACAGCTGTGTACAATGTCCAGGATGGTTGGGAGTTAGAGAGGGAAAATGCAAAAAACCTATTAAAAAAATGTCACATGGGTTGCCTGCATCTTCATTTTGGGACATCATGGAGTGGTCTAGCTCAAGAGGAGAAGCTAGCAATTAACATGGAATGCGGCGCCAGTTCATGTGGTTTTGTAATGATAGTGTGAACCATACATGGAACATTTGTTCTTCCATTCAACACGCACCACCCAAGGTTCCACAAGTATAGCTAGTGGCACGAGGCACTAATTTGACCGTAGAACAAATCCACATGTTGGAGAGTGTTGGGTTTGTTTTATAAAAGGTAGCACAAGAGGCGGATGTTAACGAGGGCTCGTGTAGATATCGAAGAGGTGTTTCACAGGCTGCAGGGAAAATGATAGACTCAGCGCTAGCTCTAGATGCAATTGTGAAAGGCCACACAGTGATGAAGGCCTTGAAGCATGAGGTTTTCAAACTAGAGACGGCTAACTCAAGTGTCATGCATGAGTGATATGATGTGCACATTGTAAAGAATCCAACATGTAATTGCCAGGATTTCATGGACTGTGCTATAGAAGGAAAAGTGTATTTGGCATGCAAGCACCTATACTATATGTACCTTCGAGTGTTTGGGATGGATGCAAATGCTAACATGTTTATACACCAACCCACACTCACTGAAGAAAACTTGCACGTTGTATTTGGAAGTAGAAGAACTTTTCCAACACCACCTGTATAGTGACCAGCAATGCAATGCCAACACTACCTCTCAGCACAACCGCATTTTATTTTGTTGAGAAGTCATTGGTATACAATCCATTTGGACAGCAAGCCTTTGGTGAACTTGTCTCTCTTAATTTGACAAGCAAAAGCATGTTTCCCAAAGTTAACACAATATAAATGTACATTTGGATTACTTGTATGAATTGTCTTGTATCATATTTGTTGGGGAAAGGAGGGGAAGGAGAGAGAGGGGGAGGGGAGGGAGCTATCAATGCATTGAAATTAAAGTTCTAAAAACTCCGAGTGGCTACCCAAGCATTCACATTATGAGAGAGAGAGAGAGAGAGAGAGAGAGAGAGAGAGAGAGAGAGAGAGAGAGAGAGAGAGAGAGAGAGAGAGAGAGAGAGAGAGAGAGAGAGAGAGAGAGAGAGGTATTTAGGATTTAAGAAAAGCATTTGTTACAACACATGCAGTAATTCATGAGAGAGAGAGAGAGAGGGAGAGAGGTGTGGGTGGTGGTGTTCCATTCTTCCGGGGTGATCGCATGAATGAATCCATGTTACATGCTTGAGAGAGAGAAATCGTTTACATGAGATGGAGTGCTATTTGATCGAGTATGCTAGAAAGAGAAAAAGAGAATATACACGTAGAGGGAGAAACTGAGAGAGAGAGAGTGAGTGAGTGAAGGTAGTGGTGGCAATCGTGGAGGTGGTGGGGATAATGGTAGTGGTGGTAGTGGTGGCAACAATATTGGTGGTGGTGGTAGAGATGGTGGTAGTGGTGGTGGAGGTAGCCATGGTGGTGGTGGCAGCATTGGCGGCAACAACAGTGGCGGTGTTGGTGGAGGAAGTTGTTGTGGTAGTGGTGGTGGAGGTAAAAAAAATCAAGGGGTGGAATAAGTGGACTATGTGGAACAAGAAATGGAGGTTGCCTAGAAAAGCTCGCTCAAAAATGGATGTTGCTAAAAAATGGAACAAGGTATGAAGGTTGCTCAAAAAGCTCGCTTCTCGCATGCACTCTTGCTTTGATGGAGATGGAAAATGCTCCAAATTCCTCGATTTACTTGTTCCTCCACTTAAATTTGACTGAAAACAGCTTCAGCTCTGTTGAATCCAAGTCTTAGAGCTTTCAATATTTGGCACGCTTCTTGAACTATTGCTCTATGCTTACCACAACTAGGTTGTCTCTTATGGATTTTGGGCTGAGGCCCTTATGATGGCAGTCTACTTGATTAATCGGATGTCGTGCTTCTCTTTGGATGTTATTACTCCGCATGAGTCCTGGAGTGGCATGAGACCCTCCTATGATCACTTGAGGATGTTTGGCTACCAGGCATCTGTCAGTATGCCACATGAGCCTATGTCACGCAGATGCATACTCCTTGCTTATGGAGATGGTGACTTTACAGCTTATAGGTTTTGGGATTTAGATGCGCAGTAGGTTCTATGCAGCCATCATGATGTCTTTTATGAGACGCAAATACCTGATGGGACCTAAAACGGGCCGGCACTGGCTCATGCACTAGCCGGACCTCTATCATGCGCTCAACAACCCCATGGCCTCGCAGCCAGGAGCTTGGATGACACATACATCATCTTCCTAAACATCTTGCATTTGTATCACGTCTCTAGTCCAACTCTAACCCAATTAACACTCCTCAGAGGGAGTCCCTAGCACATTGCCAAATAGCATGAAGTACAAACATAGGAGGTCCTCCCATGGCTGACCGCCGCTACCTCACTGCGACTCTCCTACATCTTGGGGATTGGCCCCTCGATGTGTCGCTAAACATATACAACACAATATCGCACACATTTCCACTCAAGGTACCAATTGATCGTATCCAAGAATGTACCATACCTCACTTTCTTTCCCCTAGGACCCACGTCTACCTACAGCTTGGGATATCCTGTCTCTCACTCAACGCGGGTCGTGTTCCTCTAGAAAGCAATTGCTATGCATCCAGGAGGTATTGTCTGATACCTTTTATCATTTTATGCTTCATGCAAATTATGAATGTCCATGTACTAAAACAAAGAAAAATCAACATTGTGCACATGTGAAAAACATTTCTTTCAATGATTTTGACTATCACTCATATGCGGCGTTGCATGAACCTAGCACCGAGAAACCCTCGTATACTAGATCCGTAATTTTTAATTATCGACCAACCTAAATGGTATGCATAAAAACCAGCAATCTTTTCATCATTTCATTCAGCATTTAAACACCTTTTGTACACTCTACCCCCTCACCCGTTTAGGTTGTGCATTATTGATTGGTTTAGGGTTCATTTCCACATTTTTATTGTATAAAAAGCCATAAAAACTCACTAGAACATAAAGGTAGGGCTGAACTGAGGCTAAACCTCATACTTCAGACCCCCCCATACATACACAAACATGAATCTTATTTTCCCTTAATTTTTGGCACTCAAAATCTATTTTTTCCTTATTTTTACCAATTTTTCTTATTTTTCTTGTATTTTTTGCAATATTAAATAACTGAAAATACAAAATGAGTTGTGGGCTATGGCCCTTAGGTCCATTTGCAACAAAAACACAAATTTAATTGGTGTGTCTTATTATATTTTCCATTGATATATCAAAAACACCCAATTTTCTCATATTTCGCGTATTTTACGGGTTTTACACCATTAATTTCAGTCTCACAACACTTATGATTTTCTGATTTTCTGAGCATAAACTGATCAAACTCATAGCAAACAACATTATGATGCATAATCATCCAATGGAACACATATTCATGAAGCAAATTGCATAAAACATCAATTTCCTTTGTAAAAATGAAATTACCGTTCTTTGCGGGTTGTGGGTTTTTATTTGCCATGTCTCGGGACTGATTTCCAGCGGCTATTAATGCTCATGACAGTCCACAATCAGCAATCTTCATTCCTCTTGAACCACGGAGCAATCCGGTCTTCATTGGACAAGCATCCGTCATCCATTCTTCTTCTTCTTCTTCACCACATGAATGTGCCCTTAGAGGAGAGAGAAAGACTGAAATCAGAGATTTCCATTGAGGCCACCATTTGATGGGCGAAGACAGACGATAAGACCAGCCAAGAGAGGAAAGATCAGCCCCATGATTGATTGTATGGGTTGCTTTCAGCCTGCATACTCCATCTCTATCATGAGAGGGCGCAAAAAACGGCCGCCATGTTGCTCCACGTTTTTTCTTCATCCCTCATTCTCTCTCCACGTTTTTTGCTTCATAAGGTGCATAAAATTTTAGAGAGGGGGTCCAAACTCAAAAGGCATGCCCAATTTTGGCCTCCCAAGTATCCACCTTTTTATATCTTGACCATTTTGTGGCCATTTCTCCGTCCGGACTCCGAATTGAGCTCTGAAAAATCCTGGGTGTCTAGCTCGGCATCCCGCATTGGCTGGTAACTCTTGTCAACCCGTATGACAGTTTGAAAAATTATGAAAAATCAACAAGTTTCACTCAGGCGCCTTTAAAGCACTTTGCCGCTTAAAATCGTCCTAGATCGAGCCGCCGCCTTCGAGGTTGAATATTTTTCCCTTCATATTCGTAATTTTTAGCTATTTTTAAGCACTTCTCGGCATCAAAATTCCGCTCTCATTGGCGACTCGGGATAGGGCGACTTAGCCCGTCGAATCCCACACCAGATCTGCACAAAACATCCAAAGGAAGCATCAAGCTGATACAAAATAGATATATACTAAAGACATCACAATGCTCACCCTACCCCCTGACAGAACCAAGGCATGACATCCACAAGGAGTAGGCCTAGCATAATTTGAGAAAAGGTCCAAAGCTAGTCACTAACCAACTGTTCCAACACGACCAAACTAAAAAGAACTATCAAAGAGGTTGCCCTAAGTGGTGGTTTGAACTACCTATCTAACTAAGGACAACACAACTAGGAGCTCCTATTAGGCGAGGACTCCTATAGCCTGATCAAGAAGTATTTTCTTTTAGAACATTTTAGCTTTTAGGTTTTTTTTTAAATTTTAGTGACATACTCGGGCATGTTAAAAGGAGGGAGCTGAGCATAGTGACCCAAGGAGACCAGGGCATCGGCCTCAAGTCCTGTCTCGGTACCCAAGAACCTACCAAGCCCTTGCAAGGCGACACTTAATCCTTTTTTGACGCTCACTTTTATTTTCGCTCCAACCTTCCTTAATTTCTTCTTTTCCAGCAAGATGCCACCCCTAGAAAGACAAGGTATCGGCCCCGGGTCTGACTCGTCCCCAAGAACCTACCAAGCCTTCGCAAGGCGATAATCAACTGCTTATAAGATTTTCCTTTCTTTTCTTCTTCAATTTTTATAGGGGTTAGAACCCCTTTTTACACACCTTTGTATATTTATTTATTGTCTTTTGGGATATTCAGGGTTTCTTTTCCTTTATCCTCATTTTTTCTTTTTCGGCAGGCTTCTCTAACTGCCTCACGACTAACAAGAACTCCTGGAACAGCTGCCTAGCAGGCTAGCAGAACAGGGTTACTAGAACTCCCTTCTAGAACAGGTCTTTCAATGCTTGACAATGTCTTTACAGGAGGCAATGACTACTCAGACCTCCCTCAAACATACTGAATCTAAACCTCGGGACTTCATGCCTTGGACGCCGGTCCCCAACAAGAAATGAAAAACCCCTTTAACAAGTACACAAACATGTATAGTATAAAAACCACAGTACTCATAAACGAGGGATATCACTTGATGATCTGGGTCCAGCCTCTTAGGATCTTTAACCTCTTCCATCCCCACACTTTTCGGTGTAGGGGGGTTAATATCCTCATTGACATCCCTTTCTGCCAACTCACTGAGTGGTCTAGGGAGTCCTATAAATTTCAACATGTCCTTTTGATTCCCTCTTAGAGGGTCTTCCATACCTTTCCCTTTAAAAGGAAAGTTCATAATGGGTTTATATAAGAGCTTTTGGTCCTTATCTACAGCCGATTTATCATTATCACTTCTTAAAACTTGGGAACCGTGCCTTTGAAGCAACGGTTTTCCCTTGACAGCTAGGGCTTCTAACATCATTATGATGCCTACTATGTCGTCATGGTGGCCCATTACACGGGATGTTTCAACCACAAGCATATTCCATCGTATATCAGCACTTTCCCATGGCATTATGGTTTTAGCATGATGACCTGCTGATGCCATAACTACCCTAGTTTCCAATATGCTTGTTTCATGCCCTCTAGGTTGATGGATGGTGAAACATGATTTCTCTTGGGTAGAGACCACACCAAGGCGAAACTCGGCCCATGCCATCGTATTAGAGGATGGGGTAACCACTAATTGGCTACTCTTTTCATCACATAGATTATCTTCTGCAGAGGACTCATGCTCTACATAACTAACTAAGTCCATTAGTAAGTTTTGTATGGGGAAAGCCAAGTTTTTCCATCCTTGAACAAACCCCATTTTATGGATAATTTAGGGTCCCTTGAAACCCTAGATTAGAAAATCGCCACTTATAGGCAGCTCTCGGCAGACGCACCACTGATGGGACCTAAAACGGGCCGGCACTGGCTCATGCACTAGCCGGATCTCTATCATGCGCTCAACAACCCCACGGCCTCGCGGCCAGGAGCGTTGATGACACATACATAATCTTCCTAAACATCTTGCATTTGTATCACGTCTTGTAGTCCAACTCTAACCCAATTAACACTCCTCAGAGGGAGTCCCTAGCACATTGCTAAATAGCACGAAGTACAAACATAGGAGGTCCTCCCACGGCTGACTGCCGCTACCTCACTACGACTCTCCTACATCTTGGGGATTGGCCCCTCGATGCATCGCTAAACATATACAACACAATATCGCACACATTTCCACTCAAGATACCAATTGATCGTATCCAGGAATGTACCATACCTCACTTTCTTTTCCCTAGGACCCACGTCTACCTACAGCTTGGGATATCCTGTCTCCCACTCAACGCGGGTCGTGTTCCTCTAGAAAGCAATTGCCATGCATCCAGGAAGTATTGTCTGATACCTTTTATCATTTTATGCTTCATGCAAATTGTGAATGCCCATGTGCTAAAACAAAGAAAAATCAGCATTGTGCATATGTGGAAAACATTTCTTTCAATGATTTTGACTATCACTCGTATGCGGCGTTGCATGAACCTAGCACCGAGAAACCCTCGTGCTACTAGATCCGTAATTTTTAATTATCGACCAACCTAAATGGTATGCATAAAAACCAGCAAGCTTTTCATCATTTCATTTAGCATTTAAACACCTTTTATACACTCTACCCCCTCACCCGTTTAGGTTGTGCATTACTGATCGGTTTAGGGTTCATTTTCACATTTTTATTGTATAAAAAGCCATAAAAACTCACTAGAACATAAAGGTAGGGCTGAACTGAGGCTAAACCTCATACTTCAGACCCCCCATACATATACAAACATGAATCTTATTTTTCCTTAATTTTCGACACTCAAAATCCATTTTTTCTTATTTTTATCAATTTTTCCTATTTTTCTTGTATTTTTTGCAATATTAAATAACTGAAAATACAAAATGAGTTGTGGGCTGTGGGCCCTTAGGTTCATTTGCAGCAAAAACACAAATTTAGTTGGTGTGTCTTATTATATTTTCCATTGATATATAAAAAACACCCAATTTTTCCATATTTCGCATGTTTTACGGGTTTTACACTATTAATTTCAGTCACAACACTTATGATTTTCTGATTTTTTGAGCATAAACTGATCAAACTCATAGCAAACAACATTATGATGCATAATCATCCAATGGAACACATATTCATGAAGCAAATTGCATAAAACATCAATTTCCTTTGTAAAAATGAAATTACCGTTCTTTGCGGGTTGCGGGTTTTTATTTGCCATGTCTCGGGACTGATTTCTAGCGGCCATTAATGCTCATGACAATCCACAATCAGCAATCTTCATTCCTCTTGAACCACGGAGCAATCCGGTCTTCATTGGACAAGCATCCGTTATCCATTCTTCTTCTTCTTCTTCACCACATGGATGTGCCCTTAGAGGAGAGAGGGAGGAGAGAGAAAGAATGAAATTAGAGATTTCCATTGAGGCCACCATTTGACGGGCGAAGACAGGCGATAAGACCAGCCAAGAGAGGGAAGATCAGCCCCATGATCGATTGTATGGGTTGCTTTCAGCCTGCATACTCCATCTCCAGCATGAGAGGACGCAAAAAACGGCCGCCATGTTGCTCCACGTTTTTTCTTCATCCCTCATTCTCTCTCCACTTTTTTTGCTTCATAAGGTGCATAAAATTTTAGAGGGGGGTCCAAACTCAAAAGGCATGCCCAATTTTGGCCTCCCAAGTGTCCACCTTTTCATATCTTGACCATTTTGTGGCCATTTCTCCGTCCGGACTCCGAATTGAGCTCTGAAAAATCCTGGGCATCCGGCTCGGCATCCCGCATTGGCCGATAACTCTTGTCAATCCACACGATAGTTTGACAAATTATGAAAAATCAACAAGTGTCACTCGGGCGCCTTTAAAGCACTTTGCTGCTTAAAATCGTCCTAGATCGAGCCGCCTTCGACGTTGAATATTTTTCCCTTGATATTCATAATTTTTAGCTATTTTTAAGCACTTCTCGACATCAAAATTTGGCTCTCAACACCTCTCAGGCCTCTTGATGCGCATTTAGTACACTTTATGGCCGATTCTACAGCCGTATGTCAATCTTCCGCTTTGCTGAGGCCGTCTTGAGACCCTGTTTAACTTGTGTTTGGGATGTTAGCCCTCTTTCGATGATTGACCTTGGAGAGTCTATATGCTCTCCGCTGTCTTTTATGTGTTGCACTGATGCTATGCGCCAGTCTGATGCTTTACAGCCGTGCACTTATGAGTTGTGTTTCTTGCTTCATGGGAAGCAGTCATGGATTGCTCTATTGTCTAGAGTTATGGGATCACTTATCTCCTAGATGTCATGGACTCAAGGATGCTTGACTCTTCTTGTGAGGAGGTTCCCGCCACTTATTGCACAGCTTGCTTTCCGATTGGGTATTGGGTGAGATGTCATGATTCCTCACCCAGTCTCTTTTCTTTTGTTTTGTTTTTTCACTCCCTGGCCCATTGGCCTTTTAGTGGGAGGTTGTTGGGATAAAAGGCACTTGGGCCTGCCCGTGTACAGTGACCGCCCATATTCTTTATTCCTATATATATAAAAGTGCAATAAGGCTGTCATAACATTGTTGACAACACCTACATTGTGTGTGCTCTTCTCTCCTCCGTCTCCTGCATCCCTTTCACTGTGAGAGGTAGAGTGGTCACTAATGCCTATCGCTCTTAATGCACATACCAAGAATGTGAGAGGCCTATCCCAAATCCTTCATCTCAAAGCTCTTGTTCAGCTACACATAAAGGATCAAAATAAGCAATGAGCCATCACGGGCTTTCTTCGTGTAAAGACACAGATCCATAGCACTCCTGATGTAGCCCTCTGACTATATAAAGGCATCAAACTTATGATAGCATTCCCTAGGTGCTTGCTTCAAGCCATAAATACTTTTCTTCAACTTGCACACTAGGTGCTCCTTGCTAGGTTCTGCAAAGCCCTTAGGCTGCTCCATGTATATCTCATCATGCAAGTCCCCATGTAAGAAAGCCGTCTTGACATCCATCTAGTACAAGTCCAAGTCAAGCTGTACAACCAAAGCCAAGCCTAAGCGCAGGGTGATCATCTTAACCATATGAGGAGAGAAGACCTCATCAAAGTCAACACCATGCTCCTGCTTAAAACCCTTTGCTACCAATCTAACCTTATATGTCATCTTGGGATGTCTAGGGGTACTTTTCAGCTTGTACACCCACTTGCATGGCAAAGCCTTCTTGCGAGCAGGCAAGGAAACCAAATCCCAAGTCATATTATTATGCAAGGACTCTATCTCAAACTGCATAGCCCTCTCCTAAGAGTGACTGTCACCCCTGCGCATAGCCTCAGCATAGGTGAGAGGCTCTCCTGCTTTTGTAACCAAGACATAATGCATCGAGGGCTCAAATCAATCAAGTGGACGTCTATCTCTAGTAGACCGTCTCACGGAAGGCTCTGCTACCTGTCCAACACCCTGACCATGTGTACTAACTGCTGCTGCAGGCTATTCGACTGGTTGTGTAGGAGCACGTGGCTCCTCCTGGAATATAACCCTACGTATCTCTACCACCTTCTAAGGCTGCCTATGCATCTTGTCTTCATGGAAGATTACATCATGGCTGCGGATGACTCTCCATGCCTATGGATCCCAAAGATGGTAACCCATCTTGCCTGCATCTCCATAGCCAAGGAAAATGCGTTTGACACTCTTAGAATCCAGCTTACTACGCTTGTCCTTGAGCACATGGCAGAATGCCTCACATCCAAAGACACGTAGATGTGCATAAGACAGGGGTTTCCCAATCCATATCTCCTCTGCAACCTCGAAATCCAAACCACTAGAAGGTGATCTATTTATGATATGCACAGCTGTACTAACTGCCTCAGCCCAAAAGCTCTGTGGTAGGCATGCATGGCTAAGCATACTGTGTACACCCTCCTGGATGGTTCTATTCATCCGCTCAGCCAAACCATTCTGGGGTGGGGTATAGGGGGCGGTCAATTGACGCTTAATACCCCTCTCGTCACATAGTTGCTCAAAGGCACGTGACACATATTCTCCCCCATTGTCAGTCCAAAGACATTTCAACCTATGCCCAGTCTGGTTCTCAAACAATGCAAGCCATTTCTAAAACTCAGCCAAGACATCATATTTAAGATTAACGGGACAAGCCCAGACTTTATGTAAAAAATCGTCAATAAATGTCACAAAATACTTTGCACCACCCATAGACTCATAGGGCATGGGCCCACAGACATCCGAATGTACCAATGCCAAGGGCTCACTCATGCGTGTCCTACCAGACTTCTTATGCGTATTCCTAGTCTATCTGCCATAAAGACGATGCTCACATGAATCAAAACATGAATAGTTAAGGGGCGGTAAGTACTGCAAAAACCAGAAAGCATTTTCATTCCCTTCAAGGACATATGGCCCAAATGGGCATATCAAAGAGATACACGTGGGATAGAACCCACTGACAAAACATGATCAACAAAGGATCCATCAACTACAAGAGGATAGAGGCTGCCAACATTGGCACCTCTAGCAATGCCACACATGATTTTCCAAGCAGAATCCCCGAATGAAACATGAAAGCCATCATCATCAAGCTGCCCTACAGACATAAGACTGCGTGTAAGCGTAGGTACATGATGTACATCCTGTAACAGAAAAGTACTGCCAGTAGAGAACTATGGCCGTACATCCCCAATGCCAACAATAGCAAGTAACCTGTCATCACCCAAGCAAACTGAACCAGAGGCAGTGCCGTAGGAGTGGCACCACTCACGGCATGGTGTAACATGAAATGAAGCACTAGAATCCAAAAGCCAACACTGCGCATACATAGAGTGAACCTCGATCAATGGCGTAGCATCAGAAGAACTAGCTGCAAGTATGTACTCCCCATCAAAGTCATCAGTCTGCATGAGATTTATTTCCTCCATTTTCACACTGGATTTCGCAGGTATAATATAGCGATCAGAGGAATTTTCTTGTACTTTGTCTTTCCCCTTCTCTTTGCGCTTCTCATTGCACAATTCATGACATTGTGGGCGATGTGACCCTTCTTGTCGCAGTGATGACATGTCACATTAGCACTTCTCCCACGAGACTTACTACGTGACTTACCACACGACTTAGACCTAGACTTCTGTGAGTCTTTGCCACGTCCATACCCATGGTCACTCTTTCCAGTACCATCTTTGCCTCTAACAGTCAAAGCATGTGACACACGAGAGGCATCCAAGTTCTTACAGTTGATCTCTTCTTGCAGAAGAGCACTCTCTACATCAGGCAAGTTCAAAATAGTAACAGGAGCACATAATGTAGTGTAGAATACATCCCATGACTCACTTATAGTCCCAAGCAAAAACAATGGAGTAACCTCATCATTGAAGGTAATGCCCTATGAAGTCAAGTTCTTGAGAATAGCATGGAGCTGGCTCAAATGAGTAGACATCATCATATTCTCCTTCATGCGCAGGTCCATAAGTTGCTTCAGCCAATACATCTGGCTTGCTTGACTTTTCTTGTCATAGAGATTCTTAATTTTATCCCAAAGTTGCAAGCACTCTGTGCTTCCTCAACCACATTGTAATGCACCTATTCAGTGAGAGACAAGATGAGGGTGGACTTGCATAACTCATCAAGTTCATCCCATTCGTCATCAGTCATAGTTTTCTCAGGCTACTCGTCATGCATCCTTAGTGGCTTTATCTGTGATTTTTGCACCAGTACTTGCCAAACTTGGATCTTCTAATAGGTACAATTCATACCATCAAGCTTAGTGATATTGAAGATAGCACTGTCAATGGAAGAAGATGCCATACTGCAAGCTGAAACTGTGCAGACATGTCAAAACTGCTTGCTATAAATTGCTGTAAACAACCAAAATACCACCAAAACCAAGGCAAAATGATTTTGAACAGAACCATCAAGCTTAGTGATATTGAAGATAGCACTGTCAATGGAAGAAGATGCCATACTGCAAGCCGAAACTGTGCAGACATGTCAAAACTGCTTGTTATAAATTGCTGTAAACAGCCAAAATACCACCAAAACCAAGGCAAAATGATTTTGAACGGATAGCTAATGATGTTGCCCACCAAGTACCATCAAAAGTACATAAAATTAGAATGATTTAGCATGAAAATTCCACGTTAGTCCGTGCATAGCTTCTCGCGGTAATGAATTGCAGCCAGGTACAATGAGAGCAAAATGTAGGCAAAATGAATGCACCAAGTCAACCACTAACTGTCAAAGCATAATTGGCATTAAGCGGGCATAAATCAGCAAAGTGGCAGAGCAAACATCCAAGGATGTCAAATGAATCCGTCAGTTAGCCGACACACCCCCTATGTAATAGGGCAAAGTGCATACAACACTGGCAATATCTAACACAAATAGGTGTATGCTCAAGGAGTGCAAAGCCCAAATTAGCCCAAGTACATCTGTGAGCACCACCGCATATCAACCATGCAACATTCAAGTGAAGATCTCAGTCTCAGGTATCTAAATGCTCAAGTAGCATAAACCACCTACTCAATGTCTATCAAGCATTTCAAGACGCTCCCATTGGCACAAAATCTGTAAATGTCAAGCAAAGAAGCTCAACAAGGGCATATGATAGCACTAGTGCCAAAAGATCCAAGATCAAGCATCAATAAGACCTCGTGAGTATATAGGCCGTGTAGCATCCATACATAGCATCCAAAGACATCAAGTGCATCCAAACTGTAACTTTGGCAAGCCGAGAAATAGCCAAAGTAAGCTCCAGGCAATCAAGTGTCAAGCCAAAGCAAGGCTCAGTAGCATCCAACTCTAGACAATGTAACGGGCATGTAGTAGTGGCATAGGCCAAGCATGTCAAGACCGGTGAGACATAAGCAAAGTACGTGCCATAAGTACATCAAAGATGGAGATCCAAATGCTATGCGAAGCAAGCTAAAGATCAACCAATGATCCGAGAGCAAATCCAAGTTCTATGTCAATCCCCGAGAGTCACTACATCAATGTATACATCCAAGACATAGCCCAATTCCAAGAGGCATATCCAAACATAAGCAAATGAGCTTCATCCCACTGTTGTACAATAGTGATTTACTACTTAGAACTGAGTATTTGCAGCCCTTAGATCATGCCAAAGTCATGGCAAAGCACTAGCATTACATCTACCAACCAATAGGCATCAATGGCCTAGCATACGGGCATCAAGTGAAGTGTAGATGAGCTCCAATCTTCATGTAAAGGTTTGTGACACACGTAAACATCAAGTCTGATGTATACATAGTCAAATTAGAGCCGAATATTAGTGCCCCAAAGCCTCTACAAGGCTCAAAGCATGGCAGGGATCAATCCATGTAGTGCCACAATGCCCAAGAGTCCAAGCATGATCATAAGCAAGAGCAGAGGAGCTGTCCAAGGACTGCAGGAAATAGGCTCAAATCAAGTTGATTTGCTGATGGCTTCTACTACTCCTATTGAGGCTATACCAGGTGGAAGAGGGCTCAACCTTGAGCCAATGAAGGCCTAGCCTAAGGTATTCTACAAAAGCTTCAAGCAGGATATGGTGGGAGCAATCTCCAATGGTGGGAGCTATTGCTGCCCCTAATCTTGCAAACCCTGCTATACCTGTGAACAATAAGAAAACCTGAATAAGATGAATGAATACCTTTAATGCAATGCCCTGAGAGTGCCCAAAGGGGCCGGGAAGGTGCTCGAGAGGCCGGGGAGTGACAAGAGCTCGAGGAAGTCGGCTATGGCTGCCAAGAAGGAGACCCAATGAATGTAGGGATTCAACAGGAAGCTGAAGACGCCACAAACCAAGCTCGAGTAGTCATGAAGCCATGCTCTGATACCAATTGAAATGTGAGAAGGATCGAAGCTTGCTTGGAAGAGCCATGGCGGGAGAGCAAGAGCAAGAAAGAGAGAGACACAAAATGGGAACTCCAATAGTCACAATGTGTGATCGGGCCTTCCTTTATTCAAACTGTCACTAAAAGAATAAAGAATAAAGTGACGGTGGTGGGCACCCACCACTTGCAGTGTGCAGTGGTGGGTACTGTCAATGTAGTAATACACGGGCGGCTAGGCGGAGGTGCCTTTAGCCCCAACAACTACCACACCTACAATGTACAAGTGTGTAGCCACTCTATACACAGCAAATGTGGGCGATGTAATTAGAGGTGCCTTTACCCCCAACATAACCATCTTTGAGCCTTCAAGCTTTTAGACTACAATGTGGAATATAAGTTGGTGAGTCCACTACACCTCAAAGCTAGTCAAGTATTTTTTCTTTATGGGCATAGGGAGAAGGATGCATGAATAGTTAGAGTGGAGTGCCAAGAAGATAAGGTAAGAGATTGTCACCAAAGTGAGTTGTATCTTTTGAAAGAATAGAAGTCCATTCAATGTCCTGACTATTGTGTGGTTAGCCCAACATTTTGGTTTTCTTTGTTGGGATGAATGACAGTGCAATTACCAAAGTTCTCACACTCCTACCGTGTAGTGGAAGAGGAGGCTTTGTCCTCTTGAGTATGGATAGGACCAATGGGGTATTGATATCCACACTTGTGACTTGTGTACTCTAAAACACTTGCAACTACTTAGGAAGGCCAAGTAAGGGGGAACCAGTTCATTAGGTTGAGATTGAAGAGGTTGGAATAGGTTACATCAAAAGAAAATACAAAACTCAAACTCAAAAATACAAGAAAATTCAAAAAGCAACACTAAAATGCAAAATAGAAAATGCAAAACTCAAAATTCAAACTCTTCTTACTTAAACAAAACGTGTAACATTATTGTAGATTGAAGATGTATTATGCTTCTCATGGTTTGTGCATTGAAGCAAAAATAATAAAAAAACATAAGATGCAAATACAAACCTTAAAAATTAACATTCTTAGAAACATCCATATGCTAATATTGTAGATGCATCTTGCTTGTTATAGATGATTGATTGTGTGTGCATTGAAGGAAGAAAAGCATTAAAAACTTAAAAAATGCAAAACTCAAATATGAAGAAATACAAGATTCAAAACTCAAACTCTTCTTATTTAAATAATGTATAAATCAATATTGTGGGTGCATCTTGCTTGTCATAGTTGTTTGGATCTGTAGGAAGGGAAGTGATCAAAACTTAAAAAATACAAAGCTTAAAATGCAAGAATCAAATGCATGGCCATTGTTTATATTGTTTGGTTGGTTGTTGCTTGTTGCCATATGTTGAGTTGGTTGATTGCTTTTGGCCCTCATTATTTACTTTGATTTTGATTAATATCTCTCTTATTGCACTCTTGCATACACACTTACTTTACTTCCATATATATTTACTCCTACACAGCTCTTGCTTCCACATGCACCTAACTGTGAGAGACTTTTAGTGAGCAGATTTGTAGGATTCTTGTTAGTCAAGATCTTGACAAGATCAATAAAGTTTCCCTCTACCACCTCCCTAATAAAGTGATAGCACATCTCAATGTGTTTTTTCTTTGCATGGAAGACTAGATTCTTGGCCAACTAAATAGCACTCATAGAATCTATAAACAATGTAAAAGTAATAAGTAATACCAAGGTCTACCACCAGACGGCCTAACCATAGAGTCTCCTTGCAAGCCTCAGTGATGACTACAACATACTATGCCTCGATAGTCATAAGGCCGTGCATTTCTACGCCCTGGACATCCAAGAGACAACACCTCCAACAAAAGTGAAGATGTACACAAAGGTGGACTTTCTACTATCTGTATGTCCTACATAGTTAGAGTTAGTGTAACCCATGATTGCAATGTCCTAACCACCATAGAAAATGTTCATATCTACAATGCCTTTCAAGTACTTCATGATACCCTTCACGGTGTCCCAATGTCAAAGTCAAGTGTAGCCATATAGTGTCCCACAACTCCCACTATAAATGCTATATCAAGATGAGTGGCTATCATGGCATACATCAAAGTGCCCACTACGGATACATAAAAAATATTGGCCATTTCAGCCTTCTACTCATTTGACTAGGGACAATATGTCTAACTTACTTTCACATTGAAACGTAAAGAATAGCTAGTAGGCTTAACATAATGTATATGGTAGTGCTTAAGGACTTTCTGTTTACGTACTCCTTTTGTGACAAGAAAAGGATCCCCTAAGAGCAATTGTGTGTAATGTGATTCCCAAGAATATGTGAGGTCTGCCCCATGTCTTCATCTCAAAGCTCTTATTGAGTTGAGTTTTTAAAGTATCTAGCTCATCATGAGCTCTCCCAGCAATCAACATATCATCTACATAAAGTACTAAGATAATAAGGCTGCCATCATGATCCTTCTTTTGTAGAGACATGGATCCATATCACTATAGGAGTAAGATTATGACTACATAAATGCATCAAACTTATGATACCATTCCCTCGGCGCCTACTTAGACCATAAAGGCTCTTTTTCAAGTTACACACTAGGTGTTTCCTGCCCTTTTCCTAAAAGCCCTTAGGCTGCTACATATAAATCTCATCAAGCAAGTCCCCATATAAGAAAGCCATCTTAACATCCATCTCATAGAGATTCAAATCTTACTGAGTGACCAAGTCCAATACTGAGCATAGGATAGTCATCTTGACTACAGGAGAAAAGACCTCATCAAAGTCAATACCATGCTCTTGCTTGAAACCCTTAGCAATTAATCTGGCCTTATATACTGGCTTGGGATGTCCAAGGGTACTCTTCAACTTGTACACCCACTTGCATGGTAATGCATGTTTCCCATTGGACAAAAGAACCAAATTCTATGTATGGTTTTTGTACAATGAGTCATACTATGATTGCATGACCCTCTCCGAAGAGTGACTATCACCTATATGCATGGCCTCCTCTTATAAGTAAGGGGCTTACCAAAATCTGTCACCATAACATAGTCCATGGAGGACTAAAACGGATCAGGTTGATGCCTGTCTCTAGTAGACCATCTCAAAATAGGTTGTGGGGCCTATACATCCTACCCCACATCATGATCATGGTTCATTGAAGCATCAAATGTAGGTTATCTAGCTAACTATATGGTAATAGGAGGCTCCTCCTAAAATATCACCTTGTGTACCTCAACTACATGCTCAGGCTGCTTATTCATTTTCTTCTAATGTAAAACAATATCATGGCTATACTGATGAATTTCTTAGGATATGGATCCCATAGACGATAGCCCATCTCACTTCATCCCTATAACCAAGAAAGATGCATTTCAGTTATTTAGAATCCAACTTATTGCATGTGTCCCTAGGAACATGGTAAAAAGCCTTACATCCAAAGATAGGCAAATGAGCATATAACAGAGGTTTTTCAAACCATATCTCCTTCGCAACATGACAACCAATAGCAATGCATGGGGATATGTTTATCAAGTGTACGGAAGTAGTTACTGCCTTAGCCCAAAAATGATGCAGTAAGCCTTCTTGACTAAGCATACTATGGACTCTCTCCTGAATCCTCTTATTCATGTACTCTACAATACCATTTTGGGATGGGGTGTAAGGGGTAACCAATTGATGCTTAATACCCTGCTCATTGCAAAACTGCTCAAATGCTTTAGAGATATATTCACCACCATTATTTGACCTTAGGTATTTTAGCCTATACCTAGACTAGTTCTCAATAAGAGCAAGCCAACACTGAAAGGTAGCCAATACATTTGATTTCTACTTCATGGGACATGCCTAGACCTTATAGAAACAATCATCAATGAAAGTCACAAAGCACTTTGTGCCATATCTAGTGATTGATAGGGCCGGGGACTACATATGTCAGAATGAACAAGAGCCAAAGGCTTAATGCCAAACTTCTTATGAGAACTGTGTGTTTGCCTGCCATAAAGATAATGATCACATGAATGAAAACTTTTGTAGTCAAGGGATGAAAGATACTGCAAATGAGTAAGCATTTTCATTCGTTTTAAGGACATGTTCTTAAGGCAACGATACCATAAAGATACATGTGGTATGTTAACCATAGCCAAAACATGGTCAATAGACCCAAATATAAGCAAGGGATAAAGGTTGTCAGTGTTGGCACCTCAAGCAAAGATAAGATTCCCATGGGTAATCTTCCATGTGAAATCACTAAAAGATACATGATATCCTACATCATCCAACTGTCCAGTATAGAGAGTAGGCTTTTGGTCAAAGCTAGAATATGGCACATATCATGCAAAATAAAAGTGATGCTTGAAGCAAATTGCAATCTAATATAACCAATACTAATAATATCCCAATGCCTAGTTATTTCCTAGACTCGCAGAACTTGTTATGCTATGATAGGAATGAAACCAATCCCTATGTAGGATAACATGGAAAGAAGCCCTCAAATCAAATAGCCAACCCTACGAAAAAGTGGATGAGGTATAAGCTAATTGGCTAACATTGAAAGAGAAGAAGCTACTAAGATGTAATCATCATCAAACTCAAGCTCCAAGGCGTTTATCTCCTCAATTTTCAAAATAGACTTAGTAGGAACAATGATATGATCATCAAACTTATCCTACACTTTGGCCATGCCTTTTTTCCTTGCATTTAACATCGTGCATCTTACGGCATTGTGGCCTAATATGACCCTTCTTCCCACAATAATGACATGTAACAGAGGCCTTATGACCATAGGACTTATTGTGAAACGTCCCATGAGACTAAGACCTTTGTGAGTGTCTACTATGGTGGCCATCACCACTCTTACCATCATGTCTGCTCCTAACAATCAATGCATGAGAAGTACATGTTGCATCCACATTCTTCCTATTTATCTCCTTTGTGAGTAGGGCACCCTCAACATCCTCGAGTTTCAAACTATCCTTATGTATATTAGCATATATGGTAGTACGTAAAATGTCCCATGACTCAGGAAGTATCACAAGCAAGAACAAGGGAGGGAGATTATCCCATTACGGGGAGTATGGACTAGAAAAGGGCATCCTAAGGATGAGATTAGAAAGGCAATTAATTTTTCTAATCCAAAGAGAATGGTAGGCCTAGAAGCCATGATGACAACCAAAATTATTTTTTGTGGAGAGATGGTGGTTTTGATTTTAAAACACCTTGAAAACTATTAAACTTGATATGAATAGATACATGTTATGGATGTGACTTTCAACAATTGGCTCTTATCTTAGTGGTATGAGGTGGAGCTTATAACTAGTAGTTGGCATATTCAAATCTTGTGTGGGTCAATGGGCCATTAAGAAACGGTTGCATGTTATGATTGTGTAGGGCAGCCTAGCTACATGGCAACCTGGGATTTAATATCACCTCTTACGGGCCATCCAAAATTCAAAATTTTTAATAAAAACAAAAAGTTATGAGCTTGGTCAGCCAATGTTACCACTTAGTTCAATCTCGCCCATCAAAAAATAAATTCTTTTATAAAATATTGTTTATAATTTCAAATTTCAAGATTCTGTTAGGTCACTTATCCAAAAGGTATTGAAATGAAGTATTTTTAAATTTTGAAAACCACTCATCTTTTCAAGAAAACCACTTTTTCTTCCCTTAAACTCAATAAAATGTGCACACGACCCCCTTTCTTATTGGTCCATCTCAAATCTCGTATGATTAGGAAAGAGATTAAATGCTAACCTAAAGGGCCCTTTTTGAGTCCATATTCCCTTAATGCTGAACTCAATGCCCTATGAAGTCAACTGGTTTAAAATAGGATGAAACTCATTCAAATGCATAGACACACTGGTCCCTTCCTTCATGCAAAGGTCCATGAGCGGTTTCAACCAATACATTTGTGAAACAAGACTTTTCTTATCATAAATATTACATATCTTTTTCCATAACTACAAAGCATTATCCTCAGGTGCCACAACATTGAAATAAACTTATTTAGACAAAGAAAATATAAGTGTGGATTTACATAATTCATCTAACTCATCCCAAATATCCGGATCAATACCTTGGGTTTTATACTCTTGGTTTTTAAAGGCCTAACTTGCTTCTTTTGAACCAGTACCTGCCATATCTACATATTCCAATAGGTGAAATTTGTGCCATCAAGCTTTTCAATATTGAAAATAGCAGTATCATTCGAAGAACTAGCCATAATGATGGTATACCAATATAAAAAACAAGGGAATCGGCTGTTGTAAATGTTTGCAAATTATCCCCAAAACTCAGTCAAAACAAGGGCAATATAGAAGGAAATACCAAAGTGTATGGTTGTTCACCAAAACTGCAAGCAATAGACTACCAAAATATATGGTTGTTCACCAATTGCAAGCAATAGACTACCAAAGTACAATGCATGCTCTCCAAGACAATGATGAGAAACTATAATTACAATATTGTTGAAATAAAGACAACAATATATGTCAATCCAACTATGGGCAAATAGCCAAGAAAGAAAGCTCCCACTGCCAAGGATATTCAAGTAACAATCGAAATATAAATAACAACTAGTAGTAATTAAGGATAGGCCACCGGTACCAAAGACTATCATGAAATCAAATTGTTAATAAGCCATACATCCCATAAGTATATACATCACTGACAAATTTCTAACATAGTTAAGTGCTGGTATCCAAAGCATACATAATCAAATGAGCCCATAAGTGGAGGTAACTGTGTCCAATAGCATACAAGAGAGCATATACATGAACCAAGAGTCCCACTATCTCAAAGAACCAAGCTCTGTCAAGAAATTACAAGTATCTTCCATTGGAAGTGAATCTAGAATGTAAAGTTAGTAAGCAAAGCTCAAGACATATACTTCAAAGCATTCTGGAAGCCCAAATGCATCACAAATACATCCTGAAGCATAAGTGTCAAATGAAGCTTCGATACCCGTAAGTGAGTAAGCATAAAAGCTCAAAGAAACTTACCAAAGCCCAAATACATTAAATGTAGCTCAAATCTAAGTACCAAAGCATGTCATAACCATATCCAGGCTCATACATCAATGCTAGACATCACTGTAGAGATGTAGCATACCCAAAATACCATGTAGACATAATAGGCACTCAAAGCACGAAGTTCAATGTTATATGCTTGATGTCCAAACTGTTATGACAACAATAAATCTCTAGAAAATTGAGTTAATCAAGCTCTAAACAATCTAAATACTATCGGAAAGCATAACCATACCACATGGGCACCAAAATAGCATCCCCAAAGCATCAAATATGCATTATGAAATTTATTGTTTGCTACCCCAAACCCAAATTGTTATGTTCTATATGAAAAAAAGAACTTAAAATTGTATGGAATCAACTCCCTGAGTTCTTAGATCCATAACTTTCATTGCACTCTTCATTTTTAGCTATAGAACACCTAAATCCGATGTCCTATGCAAAAGTTATGGAAAAAATACGAAAGTGCTATCAAGTTGCCATAATTGTGCATGACTTCTATACTATGGTTTGTATCCACTCAAAATGGACAGAATGGCTACTCCTCAGCTCAATAAGTACTCAAAAAAGCTCAACTAAGACTTAGAAAGCTCCTTGACAAGCCGAGAGCAAATAAGAATATGCTGGGAGAAGGAAAGACTCAATGCATAGGTTGAGAGGAAGAAATAATGGCTGGCATGAAACCTTGAGCTGAAGCTTTGAATCCAGGCTAAAGTAGAGGACAAAGAAGCTCCTCAAAGTTTGGCTTTGATACTAGTTGAAAAGTAAAGCTCGAGTGGAAGCATGCAAGTGAAAGCAACAGTTATGGTAGATGGAGCAAGAGAGCAAGAGAGAGAGAGAGACACCGTATGTTGGAACTCCAACAATCACAATGTGTAACCGGCCTTCCCTTATTCAATATTCACTGAAAGAATAAAAAATGAAGTGATAGTGATAGGCACCCACCACCTATACTGCACATGTGTGCAATTATGATGTGTGAAGTAAATACAGGGCGATGTAGGCTCATGCATCTTTAATGAATTCCCAAAGGCTAACCTAAGATACATTGAGTGTAGTATCACTCACATGTATCATGATTGTTTAATCAATAAGATATCCAATAGTTTTACATCTAGGTCTACAATTCCTAAAATCCAAAAGGTCAAAGCCAAAGATACTGACCCAAAAGATGAAAAGTTGATATCTTCAATATATCTTTGGGGCCAAGCTAGCTGCAAAGCAAGAGCTCATCAATGATACTCTCATTGATGGAGGTTTGGATTCCAACATCTTGACTTATGATGTGTGGATTGAGATCTGTAAAGAAGCTAATTTCCACAGCAAGCCATTAAACCCAAAATACAAGAAAAAGACATAAAATGCCAAGAAACCATAGCCAAGATGGCTAGGCATGAAATGGTATTACAAATGTTAGTTGAGAATCAAATGATGAGTGGCTGCAGCAAGGTATGCACCCCAAGCTATGGTGGCCAAGAGTATTCACACTCTTAGATGGTGGGAGGTTGAGAACTCAAACAAGTAATGTTGTATAATGGCAAAAAGATGCTTCACATGTTACACCTCCACCTTTTATACTTACCCTAGACTAAGGCATTTATGCTTTATTACAAGCCATCCCGACCTAAAAGAGCTTTGTCCTCAAAGCTGGAATTGGGACAATTTACAAGGAAAGATTACAAGGATAGATTTGTAAGTGATGAATCCATGCTGTAATGAAACTCCAAGCTGAAGAAGATCTCATATGTCAATGAAATACAAGTATGAAATTTGAATATATTGCTGGAAACTATCCAAAACAGGCTGTTGCACAAGATCGGTCATAACTTGAAGAAGAAATGTCCAATCACTATGTATGAGCTATAGAAATGTAGAGGACAATCCCTAGTATCCAGCCATGCCATAAAAATCCAATTTTGATGACCATAGAACAATTATTTTTATGACAGAAATTTAATACAGCAAGCTGTCCTGTTCAAATATTACTCTGTTTCCTGCAAAAGCCATGGAAAAGAATCAAGGTACAATGATGGTTTCCAAGTAGAATCCTCCATGGGCAAACATTGCCATTTAATAAGGTATTCCAACAGCGAATGGTTCCTTAAAAACTTTTCTCTTTTGCCAATAACATTTTTAAGGCTCATAAATGATAAGGCCATCTTCATCCATGGGAGGTAACTCTTCTAAAACCTTTATGGCTAGACCCACATATTTCTTAAGTTGGGAAACATGGAAGGTAGAATGAATCCTTGTTGAAGAAGGCAAATCAAGCTTGTATGCAAGCTCACCAACTCGTTTGAGGATTTGATAAGGCCCATAGTAACGATGAGCCAATTTATTATGACCGCCTTTGAGAGAAGCATACCTAGATTTAGGCACTTTGAGAATTACCCAATCTCCTTCTTCAAACTCCAAAGGTCTCCTCTTTTCATTAGCATAAGCCTTCATAACATCTTGTGCCTTCCTAATTTTTTCCTTGCATTGATGTAAAAGAGCTTCCATTTTCTCAACTTCAGCCTTGGCTTGTGGATTCACGTCTTCATGAAAAGGGTTGAGGGTATTTGCACTTTGTATCCATAAACATTTCAAATGGCGACATGCCAATGCTCATATGATGAGTGTTATTATGACAGAATTCAGCAAGATGTAACCAATGATCCCACAAAGCTTGAGTGTCATGGAAAGAATGATGAAGATAGACTTCCAACCATTTATTGACACGCTCCGTTTGGCCATTGGTTTGGGGATAATATACCGTGCTAGGAATCAAAATTGTTCCCATAGAAGTGAATAAACTCCTCCAAAAACTTCCCATGAACTTAGTATCACGATCGGATACTATCTTCAATGGCATACCACAAAGCTTAAAAATACATTCCATAAACTGTTCAGCCACTTGCTTTGCTGTAAATTGAGCCTTGGTAGGGATGAAATGAGCTGATTTAGTCAACCGGTCCACCACCACATAAATGATATTCCACCCATGCTTTGTTGTAGGTAATCGCACAATAAAATCCATTGTAATATCAGTCCACTTGCCTTGAGGAATAGGAAGTGGCTGAAGTAAACCATCGGGTAGAAGAGAGGAATCTTTATTTGGTTGACACGGAAGACATTGCATAACATAATCCTTAACATCCCTCCAAATGTCCTTCCAATAGAAACTCTTTTGGATATTGTAAAATGTTTTGAACAAGCCATGGTGTCCCGCTAAAGGTGAAGAGTGCATCTCATGCAAGGTACGGTATTTGAAAGAAGATTGTGGTGTCAAGAATACTCTACCATGATACCATAAAAGACCGTTGTGCTATTTGAAACATGGATACTCTTCTTCTTTGCCTTGCTAAAATTCCTTCATCATCTTTGATGCTTGCTCATCAAGTAAATACTCCTCTTGAATGTCATGGATCCAATCCTTATGCACGGGTGAAATGGTAGAAATGGAGCATGCCCACATTCTTGATAAGGCATCCGCCATCACATTGTCTTTTCAATGTAAAGAAGCTATGAGTACTGCTCGTATCCACTAAAATATGTGTAATCTTACCATTAATAAAACCTTTGAGTCTAAGTGTATTTTTCCCTTTGCAACCGGTCCATGCATTATGTGAGATTGTACGCAAGGAAGCATGGGAATCATGAATACCACCTGGATCAAAAGGAAATCCATCCATGGGATCATAGAATTCTTCGTTGGTGGCATGATATTCTTCATGAGTCTCTTCAACCATTGGCTATGCATCAACATGCAGGTAATTTTCCTCTTGATCTTCTTCTTCTTCAACTTCCACTTCTTGAGTGATCATCATGTTGATTTTTGAGTTTTTAGCTTTACACTTCATCTTATGATCTTGTGACCGCTTCTCCCCACATTTGAAGCATAATCCTTTTGCATGAATTTCCCTAAGCTTGTCATGAGGAAGAAAGTTGCTATTAGAACTGTTTTGGGGCAGTTTAGGAGCATTTTCATCTCTGAAAAATGTTGAGATGACAAGCTTAACACATGCGGACATTAATGATGGACCGCCTGGTTAGATGGGTCCACACATCTACACTTAGCATGTCGGTAGTCATTATGACTCTCACATGGCTACTGACTCATTACTTATTATATTCAGGTTGTTACACCTATTTATAGCTGGCATAGTTATAGTGCCAGTCAACTAGTATAGTCGATTATGCATTGTTTGACTTAGTAGACCACTTTCCTTTATGTTGTATCTTATCTATACTTTGTGTACATTGTAAAGAGTGTGGAAGAAGAAGAAGAAACCAGCAAGAAAACGGTTTTGGCATCCATCTCTCTTCTTGTCTCTTGAGTGAGCTTCTCCTTGTGCATTCTGTGTATGCTCGGCACAACATCTTGAGCAAGTCCCCCCACCACACAATTCTTGACATGGTATCAGAGCCACTCCACTGAGAGAGGCTGATTTTGAAGGATGAAGTGAAGGAGAAGAAGCAAGGTTCGGGCAAGCAAGCCACGGGTAAGAAGCTCTCCCATTCTTCCACTCTTTCTCTTGGGAGAGTGCCTATGGAGGCACCAGAAGCAGGGCAGAGCAAAAATCTCAGATTACAGTGAGATTTGGTGAGCGCGAAGAGCGCTATATATTTTGCAGATAGGTCCTTTAGGATTTCCCGCTGCTATTTTGGCCATTCGAGGTCATTTCAGGCCCCGTTTTAGAGCCGCAAGGTTGCAGACAACAGTTCGAGATACCCTGCAATTTTAGCTGTGTCTTTCGTATACAGGTGCACAGGTTACAGATTTCAAATCTGTAAATTCAAAGGTGTTTATCATCGAACAAACACAAGGTTTATCTACAAACTGGTTGCAGATTGCATGTATTGTTGAGCAGACAGTGAAAAAGGCTATCTGGTGTATTGCTGTGCACTACAGGTTGAGGGTTGCAGAAGATTTGCTTGCTGTTTGGTATTAATTTTGTGATAATGGCAGAGAACAATGGAAACCCCATCATTGAGAAGCTTGACAAGAACAAGTATCCTTCATGGAAGTTTCGTATTACGAACTTCCTTATTGGAAAAGGCCTCTACGAGTTTGTGTGAGGTGAAGACAGCCAATACATGACCTTTTTGTCTTTTGCATTCCATTCCTTCCGTATTACAAAGGCACGGAAGGAATGGAATGCAAAAGACAAAAAGGTCATGTATTGGCTGTCTGCAGTAATTGACAATAATATGTTGGGACATATCAGAAATGCAGAGAATTCATATGTAGCTTGGACCATACTTGAAAGCATGTTTTCCGTAAATACAAAGGCACGAAAGATTCAACTCAAGCAAGAGTTGAATACATTGAAGAAAGGAAAGATGTATATCAATGAGTATGCACTGAAGGTAAGGAGCATTGCAGATGCCTTGGCAGCGATTGATGCAATGCTCGATGATGATGATTTGGTGTTGTCTACCTTGGGTGGACTTAACAATGAAAAGGCTTGGAAGTCTTTTGTAACTTCCATATATGTCAAAAAGACATTTCCAGATTTCGATGAGTTGGTCTCCCTTATGATCACTGAAGAGATCAGCATCATGCAGAGTGAGACATCTGAAAGAAGTGGTGAACAGGTCCAAGATTTCTACTCCACTTCAGGAAGGGCCGTGGCAGGTTCTCTTTAAGAGGCCATGGTACAGGACATGGTAGTGACAACCAGCAAAACAGATTGAATCAGCAATTTGGCAATATGCAGGTTTCAGGAGGTCGTGGTAACTTTAGAGGCAGGGGGAGATTTAGAGGAAGAGGTGGATGGTAGAACAGAGGTTCTAACAACTCTGGTATCGTGTGTCACTACTATGGCAAAACAAGTCATATTGCAACCCAATGTTATGCTAAGAAAGATGATATTCGTAGTGGTAAGTTGCAGCAAGGAAACTATGCATCGTCTTCACGACAAAATGAAGAAAAAAATGAACGTCTCTTTGTTATGCAGCATATGCTGAATGCTGTTACAGGAAAGGGAACACATGATGATGTTTGGTATGTTGATTCAGATGCATCCAATCATATGACAGCCATGCAGAAGGGTTTGGAGAGATGCAAGATTTGCAAAATGCAGGTTATGTGCAGACGGGTGATGATTCATGCCACCCAATTTCACACATTGGAAAAGTTCCATTGTCCTTGCATGATGGTAAGACAAAGAATCTTTCATATGTATTACATGTGCCATCTATTACAAAGAACTTGGTGTTAGTCGGTCAGATGGTAGAGCAAGGGCTGCAAGTCAAATTTAATGTAAAGGGCTACGTTGTAGAAGACTTCAATGACAAGTGCAGGTTAGTTGCAAAGGAAAGTAGAGTTGGTTGTATGTTTATTCTAAATGTTGGAATTCCTACTATGAATGCTGCTATGTATGCTAAAGGAAAAGGTGTTGTTGCAAATATTGAAATTTGGCACAAACGCATTGGACATGCAAATGTACAAATGCTGAAATTAATGCAGTCCAAAGGGTTGTTTATAGGTTTGCCTACATTTAGAGTTGCAGAATTTCATAAGGTATGCGAAGCATGTCAATTTGGTAAGCAAGCAAGACAACCCTTTTCACATGACAGAGATATAAGCAGAAATATCCTTGATGTTGTGCATACAAACATTTGGGGGCCTACACAAAATGTATCTCTTGGAGGCAATTCATACTTTGTCACATTCATTGATGATTGTTCTAGAAAGCTGTGGATATATTTTATGAAGGAAAAGAGTGAAGTGTTTGAGCACTTTAGAACTTTCAAGGCTGCAGTTGAAAGAGAAACATGCTTGAAAGTAAAGTGCTTGAGGTCAGATGGAGGGGGAGAGTACCTCTCGAATGAGTTCAGTGATTTTCTGAGGTCTCATGGGATAAAGAGACAGTTCACATGCAGGTATACCCCACAGCAAAATGGGGTTGCAGAAAGGAAAAATAAGCATATTGTAGAAGTTGCACGCACCTTGATGGTTGAAAAGAATATGCCTAAGCATTTTTGGTCTGAGATTGTTCATACTATTGATTATATTATGAACAAAACTCCCATAGCTGCAGTTCATGGGATGACTCCTGAAGAATGCTTTACTGGCAAGTAGCTTGATGTATCGCACTTGAAGGTATTTGGCTATGTTGCATATGTTCATGTGCCAGATGAGCTACGGAAGAAGCTTGATCCAAAGGCAGAAAAATGTGTCTTTATTGGATACTCTTTAGAGCAGAAAGGGTATTGCTGTTATAACCCTGTCACATGTAAGTTCAGAGTGAGTAGGGATGTTATCTTTGATAAAATGAGCAGTTGGTATACATCTAGTGGTGATGCATTGGATGATGATGATGATCATGACACTCATGTGCAGGCTGAAAAGCAAGAATCACAGACTCTTAGTGGACAGAGACATCATCCGGCAGTCCTTGGTCTGGGAGACTAAGGAGTAGCTCTACATCTTTAGGTGCATCTAGTAGCACTAAATAAAGTGTCAGATGGTATTGATGCAGTTCTTGATGGAGACTCCAGTGGCTCAGAGAGCTTGGATGATGAGCTTGGCATTCCTTCTGTCAGGACACCAAGTGTACATAGAGCTCATAGTAATGTAAAGGCTCCATTGAGTGATCCGATGGTACGCAGATCTAGCAGGGTCAGATACCCTATTAAAAGATTTGGTTTTGAAGGCTATGCAGCTCACCATTATGCTTATATGATGAAACTAGTTGAGGATGTTGAGCCCACTTGTTTTGAGGATACTGTTGGTCATACTCATTGGGATGCAACAATGGATGACGAGATGGCTGCATTAGAGGCCAATAAGACTTGGGATCTAGTATCATTGCCGAAGGGCAAGAAAGCTATTGGATGTAAGTGGGTTTATAAGATTAAGCACAATGGAGATGGTTCTATTAGTAGGTACAAAGCTAGGCTGGTTGCAAAAGGCTATGCCCAGACATATGGCATAGATTATGATGAAACCTTCAGTCCAGTTGCTAGGATGGCAACTGTCAGATGTGTGATTACTTTGGCAGCAGCCAAAGGTTGGAGGTTGCAGCAAATGGATGTGAAGAATGCCTTCTTGCATGGTGATTTGTAGGAAGAAGTGTATATGGATCAACCAATAGGTTATGAAGATTTAGAGCATCCCATGTCTGTGTGCAGGTTGAAGAAGGCGCTATATGGGCTCAAGCAAGCACCTAGAGCATAGTCTAACAAGATCAGAGAGTATCTTGTCAATATTGGCTTTTATGTTTCTGATGCTGATCACTCACTTTATGTGAGAAAGGGAGATGCAGGTTTGGTCATCATAGTCATCTATGTGGATGACTTGATTATTATAGGTGATAGTGATAGTGGGATTGCTGAAGTCAAGGGCTTTTTGAAGAAGAAGTTTGAGATGAAGGATTTAGATGAGCTAAGGTACTTCCTTGGCATTGAGGTGATAAGATGTGATGATGGTATATGGCTGTCCCAAAGACAGTATGGCTTGGATATGTTGTCCAAGTATGGTATGACAACATGCAAACCACTTTCAGTCCTGTTGGAGCAGAATGTAAAGTTGAGTGCTGATGTTGGGGATGAGATAGAAGACCCTACTATGTTTAGGAAGATAGTGGGGAGTTTGATCTACATGACCATTACAAGGCTAGACTTGAGCTACGTTGTTGGTCTTGTGAGTTAGTTTATGCAAGTACCTAGAAAGCCACATTTGGATGCAGTCAGATGCATATTGAGATATGTGAAGTCCACATTACATTATGGACTTTTCTATGAGGCAAGTACAGATGTACAGGTGTTTGGATACACAGATGCAGATTGGGCTGGTAGTATGTCTGATAGAAGATCTACCAGCGGATACATGTTCTCTCTTGGTAGTGCAGCAGTTACTTGGAGCAACAAAAAGCAATCTACAGTTGCTTTGAGTACAGAGGCTCAGTATAGAGGTGCTGCTATTGCAGCATGTGAGGTAGTATGGCTGCAAAAGTTATTGGCTGATTTAGATGTGCAGGTGGAAGGTCCAGTTGTCATTTATTGTAACAACATGAGTAGTATACAGTTGGCTAGGAACCTTGTGTTCCATGCCATGACAAAACATATTGAGGTACTACCAGGTGAGATTGACTTGGTGTATGTCAACACACAGGACCAGATAGCTGACAAATTCACAAAGGCATCGGGTACAGAGAAGCTTCAAAAGTTTCGAAGCTTACTTGGAGTTGCAGAGATGCAATTAAGCTTGAGGGGGAGTGTTGAGATGACAAGTTCAACACATGCGGACATTAATGATGGACCGCTTGGTTAGATGGGTCCACACATCTAGACTTAGCATGTCGGTGGTCATTATGACTCTCACATGGCCACTGACTCATTACTTATTATATTCAGGTTATTATACCTATTTACAGCTGGCATAGTTATAGCGCCAGTTGACTAGTGTAGTCGGTTATGCATTGTTTGACTTAGTAGGCCACTTTCCTTTATGTTGTATCTTATCTATACTTTGTGCACATTGTAAAGAGTGTGGAAGAAGAAGAAGAAACCAGCAAGAAAACGTTTTTGGCATCCACCTCTCTTCTTGTCTCTTGAGTGAGCTTCTCCTTGTGTATTCTGTGTGTGTTCAGCACAGCATCTTGAGCAAGTCCTCCCATCACGCGATTCTTGACAAAAAAGTACCTCTTGGCTCAGTCACATTTCTGAAAGTTTGCCCCTATTTTTGTACAAAAATTTCACCCTGTTTAGAGGCATAAACAGTGGAAAATGTTGGCACTTTGCTGTTATAACTATTTTGACTGTTATAACCTCTGTTTTCTTGCCTAAAAGAGTCTCTTGATGGCTGAGAACTTGCCCATACTTTGTGGGTTGATTGGAAATATTATTGCCCATACTTCTTTGCTAGAAACTCCCTACATCTCTTTTGTACTTCAAGGAGTATCTTTCAGCCAATTGTATGGCTTCATGTAATTTTTTTGGTTGTTCAGCTCCTACCTCTGATGATAGGGCAGGGTCAAGACCAAAAATGTATTTATTCAGCTTAGCAAAATCTAAAACGCCTTCAACATACATGAAAAGATTCAAGTAAGTGTTGGAATAGTCTCTAATGGACATTCCTCTTTGAGCGCATGCATACCATCTTCTTTGAAGCCTTTCTTTTTCCAAAGGAGACACAAAGACATCAATCATTGCTTGCTTGAAGTCCTCCTAAGAGTCAAAGTTTTACCCAATATTGTGTATGTAACGCCACCAAGTATGAGCGTAACATTCAAGATGAAGAACCGCGAAGTAAATCTTGGCTTCTTCACTTCAAGGATAAAGGGTGAAGTATAACTCAAGCTTATTGATCCACTCATCCCATTCCAAAGGTGAAGCATTATCTCCTTTGAAATTAGTGATATTGATCTTTTCCTTATATTCTTTTTCATTGTAAGATGGCTGCCCATGAGAATGTTGTCTCCATGAATCTTTGTTCCATGAATTTTGCCTAAAAGTAGAAGGCCCAAAACCATGAGATGAAGGTTGTCCATTTGAAACATGCTCTTAGTTTGGGATGCCATGAGCTGATATTCGCTCATCATGCCTTCCACCTTCATGAACTTGATTATTGATTGCATTTCCTTTTTGTGCATTTGAGGGCTGATGATAAAAAGTTTTGTAGAAGGGGTCACATCCATGATAATCATTATCCTATCGAGTGTTGTCTTGTTCCCCTTCATGTCTATGATTATCCTTTGGGCTGCTAAACTGAGGCCTTGGGGTATGAATGCCATGAATTTGTGAAGGATGATAGTTGCTCCTCACTCTAGATGGTTCTCCCCTTTCAAAAGTGTGCATAACTGGCTGAGAATCCTCTTTGCTTGGATGGTAAGGATTACCAACAAAGTTAATTGCATGGGAGTCTTTAATATTTTGAGGTTCTCTTTGTGGCTTGCTTCTCATTTCCTTTATGGTTGAGATGAGCTCTTGGAATAAAGATTTATTGTTTTGCTGCAAATCAAAGATTCCTTGGTTACTTGTGCCATTCCTTGTAACAAACCTTGATTCATATGTGTTAAGCCTTCATTCAAAGCCTTCAAATCCTTAGAAAGGCCTTCATTGACATGTCCTAACTCTTTTGACAGTAGGATATAATCATTCACTGCATGCTCTTCATGTATGCCATACTATCCTTGATGTGTGCTATAAGCAATCCCAATGCTTAATTCTTCATATTTGATCAACATTATGGGCTTCAGTGTAATTTTGATCCTCTTGGAAGTCTTTGACACCATCATTCAATGCCTCAGTAATGGGATTTTTCTTCTTATTCCTGGCCATTAGGAGACAATGATGTAGTAATAGATAGTTTGTCACTTAATCCCTTGTTTCTCTCAGAATATAGCACCAACCCCAATGCTTAATAGCTCTATATGAAGCTTATTATATGGGAATATACTAGATTTCAAAAGATATGGAATTGGGTTGGATACTTTGGGTGAAACAATGTCAAATAGTGTCCCCCTGTATGTTGTCTAGGTGCTGTCTCAACATATCTAGTGTCAGAAAATCAGAAATAACTTGAGCTCATGATGTTGGATCACCAAAATTTTTGATTCAAATCGGAGCTTAGGAACCCCTCTTTGAATGGAGCTATCAAGTTCCTAATTTTAATTAGGACAAAAATTGACGTGATTGAATCTTCAGGTCTGAACAAGAAATTCCTGCACCCTGTCCACCACTTGTAAGTACCCTGTTTGACCTTGTAGGAATACCCTAAGTGGAGGAAACCCTTGTAAACCACTGTAGAAACCAAGAGAGGCTTATGGGACACCTGTAGGGCTCAAGCATAACATGTAGATTGGTATATACCTGCTGTTTTATCTGTAAAAACTCTATCCAACACCTATAGGTACCGTGAAAATAGGAGATGCCCTGCACCTCTTCCAATGGTCCTTCAACCACTTATGGAACCCTATATATGGCTGATCAATGCTGTACTAGTACCAAACTCTAATAATGGGGAATGTACCTGCACCTAAATTTGAGAATTGCATGGGCTCTGAGACAAGAGGGGTGTGCAAAGTTCCACCTCAAGCCGGGTTGTGCACCCCTTCAGGGTCTTAATCGGGAAGGGAGGGTCACCTCTCTTTTGTCTTTCCGACTCGCCTGACATCCGCTTTTCCTCGGGAACCAACATGGAAAGTACATTCTAATGGCTAATCAAACAAGGATGTTATGCATTGACTGAAAAAGCCTGTAAATTCTTTAATGAAATGCAAGTGGGTATAGGGAAATGACTGAATTGAAAGGACAATGGATAGGGCATTACACGTTTGTAGTTACTCATTGCTTTTACAATGTTCCCACTTACCATTTTCATCATTATTTCAGTCCTATGGCATCAATGTTCAATCATTCAACAAAAATCCAAGTTAAGTAGGTAGTGAGTAGCATTTATCCAATCAATTGAGCTTCAACATTTGAATGGGCAAGAAAGAACTCATCAAGCAATCATAATCAGTCCTGAGCTGAATTCTGCATGCCTTCAATGGGAATTAAGAGGTTTTATTACACTCAATCTCTCTTATGAACAATGAGACTAGTTCAACAATTGGATAAAAAGAGAAATTAAGTTGAAAGCAATAGAATTACCTCTTTAATGTTAATGGAAAGTAGTAGATGAATCCAACCAATCAATCTTCAACATAAACCACCATCAATATATCAAGATTTCAGATCATAAGACCAACTTCAAAAAGGCTCTGTCCAATATGATTGCTCCTATGTAATCTTCAGCTCCCGATCAATAAGATTGCTCCAATGCAATCAAAAGAAGTCAATGATTTGATGGAAGTCTACAATAGCTTGTTGGAGAAGATCCTTTGAGCTTTAATGAATATAAATTCTCATTAGAATCATAGATTCCATGAGTTTTCAGACATTGTCATGTTCAAGAGGCTGAAAATGCTTTCAAACTTGAAGAATTTCTTCAATGTAAGCCCAATCTTTGAAGAATACCTTCAATTGAACCTTCCCAGGGTTGTAGACAACAAAAGCCCCAAATATTGAAGCTTCAATGAAACAAGATTTGATGAAGATTGATGGCTGCCCTGTTTTCCCCAATCTAAGATGAAGAAAATGCTTCAATCTTGCTTGGAAGCTCCAATATTTACTCAATGTCAGATGTAGATGCTTGCTCTTGCTATTAGGAAGCTAGTAGGAACCAAGAAGAGGCCAAATCTTCAAGGAATTGGAGGATTCTTCATGCTATACAGTTTCAGCCATGGCTAGGGTTTGAAGAGAGCTTCAATCTTGAAGGAACGAGGATGAAGAATGCCATTGATGCCTTTTACATAAACTTTTGCTCCAAATAACCTTGTGGAAGAGCCTGTAGCCTCCAATAAATCAAACGTTTGATGAAATGGCAGATTTACGTCATGAAAATTAGCACAAAATGCGAGCATGCTCCTTCCACCACGTGATGAATACCTCATTAAATCCCAACAAATAGGTATTTAATCTCAAGCTAAGGATGTCTACCACTACAAGATATAGGCCTTATACCGACGTTAAAAGCGACGAAAATGTTAATAAAGAAATTTTCCCCCGTCGTCGCAAAAAGCGTCGTTATTGGCGGCGCCATAGAATAGTTGGTATTAGCATCGTTATCAGCGTTGTTATTTGCGTCGGTATCAACGTTGCAAATTAGCGTCGTTATCAGCGTTGCTATTTGCATCGGTATCAACAATCACTACAATAAACAAGAAAAGAAGATAAAACAACAACAACAACAACAACAACAACAACAACAACAACAACTACTACTACTACTACTACTACTACTACTACTACTACTACTACTACTACTACTTCTACTACTACTACTACTACTACTACTACTACTACTACTACTACTACTACTACTACTACTACTACTACTACTACTACTACTACTACTACTACTACAAACAAGAAAAGAAGAAAAAACTATTACTACTACCACTACTACAACAATAATAACAAACAAGAAAACTAAACAATAATAAATAAGAAAACAAAAAAAACTATTACTACAATAATAACAACAACAGCAACAAACAAGAAAACCACTACTATTACTACAACCACGACTACGACGACTATGACTACGTCTACGACCATGACTATGACTACCACTACCACTACCACTACCATTATAATAAACAAGAAAAGAAGAAAAAACAACAACAACAACAGCAACAACAACAACAACAATAACAACAACAACTACTACTATTACTACAATAACAATAAACAAGAAAAGAAGGAAAAACTACTACTACTACAACAAAAAACAAGAAAACTAAACAACAATAAACAATAAAAGAAAAAAAAAAACTACTACTACTACTACAACAAACAAGAAAACTACTATTTCTACTACTAGTACTAGTACTACAATCACGACTACGACAACTACGACCACCACAACAACTCTCTCTCTCTACCACTACCACTACCACTACCACTACCACTACCACTACCACTACAACAAACAAGAATAGAAGAAAAATCAACAACAACAACAACAACAAACAAGAAAAGAAGAAAAAACTACTACTACTACCACTACTACAACAATAACAAACAAAAAAACTAAATAACAATAAACGAGAAAACAAAAAAAACTACAACAATAACAACAACAAACAAGAAAACCACTACTATTACTACTACTACAACCACGACTAAAGCGACTACGACTACCACAATAACAAACCACTACCACTGCAATAAATAAGAAAAGAAGAAAAAACAACAACAACAACAACTACTACTACAATAACAACAAATAAGAAAAGAAGAAAAAACTAGAACAACAACAACAACAACAATAAACAAGAAAACTAAACAATAATAAACAAGAAAATAAAAAAAAATTACTACTACTACTACTACTACTACTACTACTACTACTACTACAAACAAGAAAACTACTATTACTACTATTAGTACTACTACTACAATCACGACTACGACGACTACAACCACGACTACGACCACCACAACAACAACAAACTAGAAGAGAAGAAATTAAACAACAACTACTACTATCACTACCACTACCACTACTACGACTACCACAACAACAACAAACAAGAAAATAAGAAATTAAAGAACAACTACCACTACCGCTACCAGTACCACTACTATGACAACCACAAAAACAACAAACAAGAAAATAAGAAATTAAATAACAACTACCACTACCGCTACCACTACCACTACTATGACAACCACAAAAACAACAAACAAGAAAATAAGAAATTAAACAACAACTACCGTTACCACTACCACTACCACTACCACTACCACTACCATACCATGAATACCACAACAACAACCAACAATAAAAAAAGAAAAGAAGAAATAAAACAACAACAATGACAACAACCTCTCCCTCCTTCTCTCTCTCCCTCTCCCTCTCTTTCTCTCTTTCCCTATTATGTTTAATGCTTTCTCCCTCTCTCTCTTGTTCATTCTTTCCTTTTCTCTCTTCCTCTCCCTCCCTCTCCCTCTCCCTCTCTTTCTCTCTTTCCCTATTATGTTTAATGTTTTCTCCCTCTCTCTCTCTCTCTTGTTCCTTCTTTCCTTTTTTCTCTTCCTCTCTCTCTCTCTCTCTCAATACACATTATTTTTAACAAAAACAAGTAAAAGAAAAAGAGAAAACACAAAACAAAGCAAGAAGGAACAATGCACTCATGGTAAAGGCTCGAGGATGGATTCGACGGCTCCTCTTCGCCCTCCGTACACTTCCTCCTCTTCTTTGCGAACGGTGACGGCGGTGGTAAGAAGCTTTCCTTCTCCCTCTTTCTCTCTTTCTCTCCCTCTCCCTCTCAAATGCAAGATGGAGTTCACTCTCCCTTTCACTCTCTCTTTCGTGTTCTCGAGCAAAATAACGCGCTCGAGTTTCGGCTCACATTTTTTTCATCTGAGTACCGTCGCTATTTGCATCGCTATTAGTGTCACAAATGCAATGCTAATAATGACGCAAATAGCGTACGCAAATAGCGACACCGCTATTTTGCATCGAAAAGTGCCGTCGCTATGCCTCTATATCCTTGTAGTGTACTTTGATCCTGTCTAGGTTGTATAGATGATAGAAACAATGGAAGAGAGAGATGAGTAATTTCCTCCATGGTAGCTTGAAGAGAAAGCTTGAGAAAGATGAAATAAGCTTATTCCAAAAAGTAACCACGGTTTAACCTCTCCAAACCCTATTTAGTCTTCAGTTAAGTCCATGATCCTTCAAAATGGCCCAACATTGACCACATACCACCAAAATGACCATGAATCCGCCATTGTTTCTTTAGACATTCTTCAAGACCATCAAATTTAGTCACGGTTTACTGCAGAGACCTTAACTAGTCATGATTTTTAACTGAATCAAATCATGTGACTAATTCTTGTCCTCCAGCTAGTCTATGCCTAAACTATAACCAGATTCACAATGAAAATGACTCTTCCCATGGATCAAAGTCCATGCTCTGATACGAATGTAAAGACGCTAATTCCCACAGCAAGCCATTAAATTGAAAATACAAGAAATAGACATAAAATGCCAAGAAACCATAGCCAAGATGGCTAGGCATGAAATGGTATTACCAATGTTGGTTGAGAATCAAATGATGAGTGGTTGCAGCAAGGTATGCACCCCAAGCTATGGTGGCCAATACTTACCCTAGACTAAGGCATTTATGCTTTATTACAAGATCAAACAACCTAAACTTCTGCTAGAAATTGCAAACTATTTTTTAATGGAAGTCTTGGCCATTCAAAAATGAATGCTATTTTGAACATCATAATAACTATGACAATGATCATGATGCCAGGAGGCATATTCCACGGTGGATTCCGTGCCACGGTGGATTCCGTAAACTTAGATGACCGGGGCTCATACACAAAGTGGATTCTTTGTGCGAGAAGTTGATGGGGACGCCTGTCCTTTTCGGGCGTTTCATTAATTTAGTGTGTACATGGGTGATTCTATAGCGGGTGATTCCGCAAAATGCATATTAAATTAATAAACGTTTATGAGTTTAGAGTGCGCACTCGTAATAAATTAAGGTTAGGATTTATTTCTAACCAATTGATTTATTTATGTAGCTGAAGACTGCTAGGTATTCACTTTTGTCGGTTTAATTGTATTATTTTACTAACGATTGTGAATGCTTCAATTGATGTGTAGAGATAGCAGCAGTGGCGGAGGAAAGCATTGGAGTCTAGCGAGTATTCGACCTATGGATTATATTTTGATAGGTGCCACGCCTATATTTTGTCATGTCTATTGAGGCATCGATTATTTATTATTATTTTGTATGCGCCTATGCGCACGGATATGTTATTTCTATTTGGACATTGAGATTGGGCGTGCCAGACTCTATGGGCACCGTCCATTAGCTTTATTTCCTATTTTTGTAAAAGGCAAACTCAAAAGCTAAAAGCTTGTCATATTTTTGTAAATTGGGCTATTATTGAGCATGAAGATGGAAATATATATAAAATACATGCTTTGTGAAGCGCTCACACAAGGCATGGGGGGAGATTGAACCCAATTGGTCTCTTGCTCTTGTCGTTCATGCTTTTTACATTGTTTTTTTGTGCAAAAAGGTAGAGTTCATTGTTCTTGGGGACCTTCCGGGATTCACTACGTGAGCATACAACGATCGATCTGCGCACCAGTGGTATCAGAGCAGAGCTGAGATCAAGAGCTTCCAATCGCTACCCATCTCGTGCGAAGACGGAGCTCCTGGAACGATTGGGCTCTACGGTCAATCTCGTTGCGAACCGTCGATACAGGCAGACTTCTGGCGATCAAGAATCCCTGTTTCTACTCTCAGATCGCGAAGGACCAGGCTGTACAGGCGGAGGACCACGCATTCATCTCCTTCACCAAAGTCGTGGATAAACAGAGTAACCTCTTCTCAACAAGCTTTAAAGCTTAATAATAATAATAATCAATAAGCTTACTAGAAGCTTAACAAAGCTTCAATTTCAACAATCGTGGCAAGCGGCAGCCTTTCAAAAATTTCGCGACATGCAGAAAATGGCCCCCCCCCCTCCCCCCCCACAAAATCAGACGATTGATTAAGCTTCTCAAGCTTAATCTCTTAAGCCAAGCTAAACTACTCAAGTCAAGTCAGACAAGACAATCAAGTCAACAAACTTCAGGTCCTGCACTCCTGAAATCAAGTCCTGCAAGTCGACTGTAATCAAGTCCTGCAAGTTCACTAAGTCGGCTAAGTCTGCAACTCTGCAAGTCGGATAAGTCTGCAACTCTGCAAGTCAGACTAGTCAACTGGAGTAAGAACTGACTTGTGCTCAAAACTCCTAGAAGGGTTGTTCCTGCGCAGAAACTCTGAACTGCAAAGTTGTTCATGGCAAGGTATTCTACCAATACGCAGGTTCGCTGAAGTACTTTCAGCATACGAAGAAGGAAATATTACAGATTTTCTGAAAATTGAGAAAGAAATACCCAAAAAACACATAGCCTTGTAACCCCGAATTTGAGCTACGCTCATCCTGCTAATCTAATTTTGAGTGAGAAAGGTCTTTTGAGTTTTACAGGATGACGGAACCACATATGGATGATCCTATGGTTGAAGAAGACCTACTTGAGCCTACCATGGAATAAAAGCTGGATCTAATCATGATGCAATTGGAAGAAGCACGAAGGGCTAGGCAAGCATTGCAAGCGCAATTGACAAAATTACAAAGAGCGTCTACCGACAAAGAAGAACCTCAAGCTGAAGATTTGATTCGACGTACCATCGACGCCACTCTTGAAGCTCAAACCATTCGCAATGAATCAAAGATAAGTAAACGAAGTTTCAAATTTCGCACTTTCAATGGAATACGAGAAGGAAATACTATTTTATCATTCATTAGCCAGTTTGATGACTATTTCCATGAGGAAACCTATCCAAAAAAAGATAAAATCAAGTGTGTTACTAATAATTTGGTAGACAGAGCATCACTTTGGTGGACTGTAGTACGCAAGAGCATAGAATGTCCTGCTACTTGGGAAGATTTCAAGAAGAATTTCATGCAGAATTTTCTTCCACCGCAATTTCATGAGAAGGCTATCAAGCAATGGGATCTACTTCAACAACGGGATCGTGAGCCTATACCATAGTATACAGAGCGTTTTTGGAATGCACTCCTATAGCTACGCATGCTTGAAGACGTACCAGAGACGACACATAAGCAGAAGTATATGTCTGGACTTCTTGGACATTACTACGCTGAAGTGAACATGTTCAAGCCTGCTACCCTTGAAGACGCCATCTCACTAGCTCATGCGGTAGAGACAGACGACCACAGCAATTCCAAGCCAATGGTAATTATGGATCTAAATAATTCAATTCCAATTTTAGAAGGTTTAATCCAGGTCGTTTCTCTTCACCATCTTTCCGCAAGAATTGGGCTAAATCACATGCATTACCATCCAATGTCAATCCAAATCCTAAGCCTATTCCACAAGCAAATCCAAATGTACCTAGATTTCCCGCCATTGCAAATAATGTAACCAAAGCCAAGCCAATAGTATGCTATAAATATCACCAGCCTGGACATCTCGCAGCAAATTGTCATTCAAAGAAGCCACCAGCACATATCAACTATCTTGGAGCCATGGACGAAGATGAACATGAGGATATGCCTGATTTCACTGAAGATGAGGATGACACTACTACTATTTCCGACACTTTACCAGGTATGCCTACTCCACATTCATTATTGACTATGAAATGTTTGGTGCATGGAAAGGAAAAGACTATCTTGCATGATGACGGTAGTACTCATGATTTTATTTCAGCAAAATTGGTAAAGGAATTGAAATTACAGACTGTACCTACGCATTATCGCATAAAAGCTGCATTTTTAGGCACTAGGTATAACGGTACACAAGAAGTTCAAGATTTAGAGATTCAAATTGGTTCATACACTGAAAGAAGAAATTTCTTAGTTGTTCCATTACAGTCGAGTGACATTATTTTAGGAATGCCTTGGCGACACCAGCATAACCCAGATATAGATTATTCCACACACACTATGAATATTAATTTTCAAGGAAAATCTATTACATTATATGGTATGCATGCATCTAATGTTTTTCCACTGCTTTCGCATACTCAAGCAAAACGTGCATTACGCAAGAGTAGTAAATCATATCTCATTTGGGTGAATGAATTGCAAGCAAAGGAAAATCATATGCACCCTAGGCATAAGGAATTTCTTGCATATTTTAAGGACTGTTTTGCAGAAGACCTACCACCAGGTTTACCTCCTTCACGTCCAGAAGACCATAAGATTGATTTGATCCCTGGCACACAACCACCTTGCAAAGCACCATATAGGCACAATCAGATAGAGCAAAAAGAAATCCAGAGTCAAGTTGAAGAATTACTAAATAGAGGTTTAATTCGACCTAGCAGTTCTCCATTCGGTGCACCTGTACTCTTAGTCAAGAAAAAGAATAATACCTATCGTATGTGTATTGACTACCGAGCTTTAAATAAGATCACTGTAAAGAATAGGTATCCTATACCTAGAGTTGATGACCTTATGGACAAACTGCAAGGATCTTCTATATTTAGTAAAATTGACCTTGAGTCTGGTTATCATCAGGTGAGGCTAGATAAATCTGACATATTTAAGACTGCATTCAGAACACAGTTTGGCCATTACGAATTCTTAGTCATGCCATTCGGATTGACTAATGCACCTGCTACCTTTAGTAGAATGATGAACTGTATCTTTCTGAAATATCAGTACTGTGTGATTGTTTTCTTTGATGATATTTTGGTGTTTAGTCAAAATGAGAAAGAGCATTATGAGCATTTGTCATTAGCTTTTCAATTATTGAAAGAAAATCAACTGTTTGCAAATCCTGAAAAGAGTGAATTCTTTAAGACAGAAATTGAGTATTTAGGTCATATTGTATCATCTGAAGGAATTAAAGTTGATCCTAAGAAAATTGATGCAATATTGAATTGGCTTGTTCCTAAAAACGTGCATGAGTTACGATCATTCCTTGGTCTTGCTAGTTTTTATAGGAAGTTTGTACGTAATTTTTCATTACTTGCTTTACCATTAACAAAACTTCTCAAGAAAGGAATTGTTTATCAATGGACTGAAAATCAACAGAAATCCTTTGACTTACTGAAACATGCATTAACCAATGCCCCTGTTTTACAGTTGCCTGACTTTAATAGACCATTCTTTCTAGTTGTGACCGATACTAGCGGATCAGGAATAGGAGCCGTACTAATGCAAGACAATCATCCAATAGCATATTCTAGTTGTAAGCTGAAACCCTCTAAGCTGAAATATTCCACCTATGACAAAGAACTATTAGCAGTTGTACAAGCATTAAGACAGTGGAAACACTACTTAATGGGTTCAGAATTTATGATAAAGACCGACCAGCAAAGTATTAGACATTTACTTAGCCAACCCCAAATTTCTGACCGTCATATCAAATGGGCTTCCTTTATTCAAAGTTTTCATCCTATCATTCAATACCAACCTGGAAAAGAAAATGTAGTTGCTGATGCACTGAGGAGAAGACCTACAATTCATAATATTTCTGTCATATCTTTTGATTCTTTGATTGCTATGAAAGATACATATCACCAGGATATTACTTTTCATTCTGATTGGAATAAATTAGTACAAAATAATTTCATTCCTGTTGATTCATTGTCATATAATGATGGATTTATGTTTTATGAAAAGAGACTGTGTGTTACTATTCCATTCCGATCTTTTGTTTTAAATGAAATTCATTGTCCCCCATATCAAGGTCATAGAGGTATCATATCTACATTACGTATGTTAACTGAAGATTTTTATTGGCCGCATATGGATGCAGATGTATCTAATTTCATTTCTGAATGTTTGATTTGTCAAAGAGTTAAGAGACATCATGGTAAACAGTATGTATTACTAATGCCTTTGTCTATTCCATCTAAACCTTGGGAACAAATTTCTATGGATTTCATTACTGGTTTACCAAATACTAAATCTAACCATGATATGATTTGGACAGTTGTAGATAGATTTAGTAAGCAAGCATATTTCATTCCATGTAAGAAAACTTTAACAGCATCACAAGCAGCACAGTTATTTTTGAAAACTGTTTTTACTAACCAAGGATTGCCAAAAGTGATTATTTCAGATCGTGATTCTAGATTTTGTAACAATTTTTGGATTACCCTGTTTGCTAATCTAGGCACAAAGATTGATTTCTCATCTGTATTTCATCCAGAAACAAATGGACAAACAGAAGCCACAAACAGCACCATTCTAGATCTTTTACGTGCATATACTATCTCTAAACCTCAGACATGGGACACTCATTTGCATTTATTACAGTTTGCATATAACAATACACCGCACACATCTACAAAGAAAGCACCGTTTGAAGTTATTTATGGATATAGATTATCTACACCTGTTGCATCTTTGTCTAATAGAATTCAGAGTGCTGATGATATTGCTAGTATGCATAATAGTATTTTTGATGAGGTTAAGGATATGATTGCTAAAGCCCATCAATCATATACCAAACAAGCCAACAAGAAAAGACAAGCCATGAATTTCAAAGTTGATGATTATGTTTGGCTGAGAATAGAAAAACGTAGACTGCAAAGTGTAGATAGACATCCAGTTGTCAAATTAGCTCCTAGATTCTATGGACCATTTAGAATCATTCATAAAATTAATGATAATGCATTCAAGTTAGAATTACCATCTCATTGGAAAATTCACAATACATTTCACATTAGTTTATTGAGACCATTTAGAGGCCAATTACCTGTCCACCCTGTTTATGAAAATCCACCTTTATTAGAGGAAGAGACTGAAATACTTGAACCAGAAGCTATCATAGACACTGACTTTATGACCACTAGGACTGGCCGAAGGTATTCTAGATATCTAGTTAAATTTAAGAACCATCCTGTAGAGGAAGCACAATGGATGCACGCTAGAGACTTAAATGCTTTCCCCACTCTGTTAGCTCCACATTGAGCTAATAGCAATTGAGGTCAATTGCTATCCCACCTCGGGGGTATGATGCCAGGAGGCATATTCCACGGTGGATTCTGTGCCACGGTGGATTCCGTGAGGTTTTACGGTGGATTCCATAAACTTAGATGACCGGGGCTCATACACAAAGTGGATTCTTTGTGCAAGAAGTTGATGGGGACGCCTGTCCTTTTCGGGCGTTTCATTAATTTAGTGTGTACATGGGTGATTCCATAGTGGGTGATTCCGCAAAATGCATATTAAATTAATAAACGTTTATGAGTTTAGAGTGCGCACTCGTAATAAATTAAGGTTAGGATTTATTTCTAACCAGTTGATTTATTTATGTAGCTGAAGACTGCTAGGTATTCACTTTTGTCGATTTAATTGTATTATTTTACTAACGATTGTGAATGCTTCAGGTGATGTGTAGAGATAGCAGCAGTGGCGGAGGAAAGCATTGGAGTCTAGCGAGTATTCGACCTATGGATTATATTTTGATAGGTGCCACGTCTATATTTTGTCATGTCTATTGAGGCATCGATTATTTATTATTATTTTGTATGCGCCTATGCGCACGTATATGTTATTTCTATTTGGACATTGAGATTGGGCGTGCCAGACTCTATGGGCACCGTCCATTAGCTTTATTTCCTATTTTTGTAAAAGGCAAACTCAAAAGCTAAAACTTGTCATATTTTTGTAAATTGGGCTATTATTGAGCATGAAGATGGAAATATACATAAAATACATGCTTTGTGAAGCGCTCACACAAGGCATGGGGGGAGATTGAATCCAATTGGTCTCTTGCTCTTGTCGTTCATGCTTTTTACATTGTTTTTTTGTGCAAAAAGGTAGAGTTCATTGTTCTTGGGGACCTTCCGGGATTCACTACGTGAGCATAAAGCGACCGATCTGCGCACCAGATCATGAGCATGTGTTTATTATTGTCATAGTGATTGTCTCAAGATCCATGTGGAGGGCCGATGATACTAACTCGCTATTGCACATAATAAGGTTGTTAATAATGCGGTTTTTGTTGTAGAATGGACCAACAGTGCATTGTTATGGCTTATCTTATTGACTTGGAGCACTATAATTGGCTAGCGTGTCTTCAAATCATGCTCTCTTTTTAGTTCTAACACGTCCCTTTCTCAATTGCCAAGTTACCACAAATGTGGGCTTTTTTTGCAACACAAAAACTTAACAGTAAAAGGAATCCTAAACACACTTCATAGCTATGCCTAAACATTGCAGTAATATAACATCCAAGTTGCACTAATGCTTTAAAAAAAACTCCAACATTTGGAAGGGTAGTATTAACAACCTTAGAACAAATGCACACATAAGAAATTGGCTATTGTGAGTGTCACGACTCACATCCTATATTAGTTAACATGATGTGGACCTGGAGAGAGAGAGAGAGAGAGGCATGATACATACGAGTCATTTGACTTGCGCAAGCTTGCTCAATCGAGTTGGTAGCTTGTGTGGCCAATTAACTCGTCTTTATTACACCCGACCGAACATGACGCGCAGAAAAACATTTTACAAATGTGTGTGTCACGCGGCACGTCACAAGCCCTTCTTAGCCCAAAAAGCAGCCTGCGCTCCCGACTCCCGCGTCTTCTGTTCTGGCTATGGAGCTTGTCATCATATGTGTCTTCGTCTCACGTGTCTTCTCTTCTGGCTATGGAGCTTGTCATCATATGTGTCGTCGTCTCACGTGTTTGCTGTGCAGAAAAACATTTTACAAATGTGTGTGTACCCCCCTTGGACACTGTCCTTTTCTTCAGGAGCGGATTGCAAAGTCAACAGTAGAAGTAACCGACCTAAGATGACGTGCAGACAAACATTTTATAAATGTATGTGTCATGTGCCTGCTGCTCCTTTTTAGCTGGCGCACGGTAGCAAGCTGCATCACGTTCTCAACGCATGGCGACCGAGAGACCTCCTGTGTCGGCTCTCAACTCACGCACCTGATGAAGGATATATAAAGGCTTCTTGTCTAAGTTCGCTTGCATCTCTGCTTTTCCTACCCTTGCCCCGTCCCAGATCACTGCTATCAGGTGACTTGTCCTTCAATGACTGCATCCTCACGGCTTGCCTGCGTCGGAGCCACCCCTTGGACATTGTCCTTTTCTTCAGGAACGGATTGCAAACCAGTCAACAGTAGAAGTAACCGAGCCAATGACACCACAAGAGCCAGAGCGCGATTTTGCAGGCACTCCTTACATACCAATATACGTGATGCTGCCTGTGGGTTCACCTAGCTGATCATTCAATATTGCCTGCATTAGAATACTGCCCTTCCTTTGCTTTTGACTGTACTACTAAATGATCATTGCACAAATTTGCAGTTAGGTGTGGTGACGGAACAAAACACCGTGAACAATCCTGAACAGCTTTTGAGAGATTTGAAAGCTCTGAGATCCATAGATGTTGATGGGGTGATGGTGGATTGCTGGTGGGGACTCGTGGAGGCTGAGACTCCTCAAAGTTATAACTGGTCTGGCTACAAGCAGTTGTTCTCGTTAGTGAGGGAGGCAAAGCTGGCGTTGCAGGTACGATTGGGTCTCCGATGCACTGTGGGTGTATCTATACATACTGCAGCTATATTTTGTTTGATTGTTCGAACTCAACTCCCTCCAGGTAGTGATGTCTTTCCATCAGTGTGGTGGGAATGTGGGAGACGATGTAAACATTCCACTGCCCATGTGGGTTCTTGAAATTGGCAAACAGAATCCAGACATATTTTTTACTGATCGAAAAGGGAGGCGAAATCCAGAGTGTCTGTCTTGGGGAGTGGATAAGGAGCGCGTCTTCAAGGGGCGAACGGGACTTGAAGTAAGTGCCTGCTTATGAAGCTCAATGTAGATAAGTTATGAGAAGAGCTCCATTAGCTCTATAATGTGTGCATGCCTATATAGCAATAGTACTGTTTGTTTGACAATGTTGATCAGCTAGCTAGCTCTGGTTCTGACCATTTTTTCTTGATGACCAAATTGGGTAACCACATGTTATGAGTGGGTGTTTAAAGCATAATTGTAGGATTATCAGCTGACTACTTATTGAAAATGTTTCAAAGAGTATTTCTGAAAGAGGAAAACTGAAGTGGAAGATCATGGTACTGTTGTTTTCTTTTCAGCTTTACTTTGATTATATGAGAAGTTTTCGGCAAGAATTGGACAGCTTTTTCGAGGATGGCACAATTAGGGAAATTGAAGTTGGGCTTGGTGCATGCGGAGAGCTTCGATATCCTTCTTACCCGAAAGGGCATGGCTGGGAGTATCCTGGTATTGGAGAGTTCCAGGTGTGTTTCTTGTTCTTACACATTTTGTTTCTTGGTAGCAGCTTTCTATGTACACAAAATAAGAGGCACCTATTTTTTGTACATGCTGAACCCCATATATGGTAACAATAGAAGTATCAATAGAAGATTTACAAGACTTCGGTTTGCCCTAAAGTGGATGGTCACATATACAAGGTGGGGGGGAAAAACCTCCTAGTGAGTAGAGAAAGTATCCTGGCAGTCCTAAGGGTGTTCACACACATCCCTACCAAAATATGGTAACACTCAAGAGGAGCTTGGTGCGTCTACTAGAGGAGAATACTCTTTTGGCAGCTATTCACAATGTATGGAAACTTGAATTATGTATGTATGAAGGAAAGATCCTTTGTCACAGGGGGAAGTGAAGTTTTAACTTAGTGCTTTTTGGACACTTAAGTTGTGACACTAAAGTTGCGCACATGTGTGGTGCATGTGTGAGATTAAGTTGAATGAGAGCCATGGTGACATATTATCCTAGCTAGAGCAATGGGTGTTAATGGAAAAGTTGTACCAAGTTATGTTGAATAGATACTTGTGTATGCTTGGTGTTAGTTTGAGCATAGGGCAGTAAATGGGACTTTGAAATGTCCTGTGGTGACATTAGGGCATTAGGGCTAGGTATTTATGCTACTCTAGGCTAATTAAAGTTGGAAACGGTTTTAAGCCCTAAAGGGGTTAGCACTAGCCAATTAATGGGCATGGTCAAACGGATAGTATATGGGCAGGGTTAGCACATTAAATATGGATGGGTACTAGCCAATTAATGGGTAAGGTCAATTGGATAATTAATGCTGAAAATTGCTTTTTGGCCTCTTGGCCAAACTTGCCCTTGCAAGCCAAGAGAAGGCTGTTTGGGGTTGGTTGAGTGTGGAGGCAGCCATTTAGAGGCAGAAGCAGGAAGGTTCCTGACTTAGTTCTTAGGGTAGTTTTTTGATTGGTTTCAAGTGTTGAGATAAGTGCATGCAACAGCAAGGGAAAATGCCATGTGCAAGTGAAATGGTATGCACAGAATCAATGTACATTAGTGGTCAGAAGCAGTTACATGTCAACAAACCCTGTTGTGACAGCACATATGGGCCTTTTATACCAGCTCAGACAGCATTAGCAATTTTCACTACATCTGCTTGTGTTAGCTTGTTAATGTACAGAGATGTATGCATGAAATCTGTTTAAACAGGCTAGTATAAAAGGATACTTGTTAATGTATCAGGCCTCAACTGACCTTGTAACTGGAAAAGTTGCGTTCTGACCAAGCCAATGCCCTTGGCTGATCTGTATGTAACCAATTATGAGCACCAAGTCATGGAAACCTTTGGCTTGTTATGTGGTTTGCAGTGCTATGATAAGTATCTTCAGAAGAATCTTAGGAAAGCTGCGGAAGCTCGTGGGCATCCAGAATGGGGCAAGGGCCCAATCAACTCGGGGCATTACAATTCTAAACCTCAAGACACAGAATTCTTTTGTGAGGGAGGTGGCTGGGACAGTTACTATGGAAGATTTTTCTTGAAATGGTATGCACGTCAGCTAATAGACCATGGCGATAGAGTGCTTTCATTTGCAAATTTGGCATTTGAAGGAACAAACATATCTGCTAAGGTAACGACCTATCTATTCATGGATGTGAACATGTTCTAGATTGTATAATCACTGTCTGCGTTGCTTATACAGATATCTGGAATACATTGGTGGTACAAGACTACTAGTCATGCTGCAGAGCTTGCTGCTGGATTCAATAACTCAACTCACAGAGATGGATATGCACCTATTGCGCAGATGTTCAAAAAGCACAATACAGCTTTTAATTTCACTTGTGTTGAATTGCGAACAATGGCTCAAGCCAAAGAGTTCCCTGAAGCTATGGCAGATCCTGAAGGTCTTGTTTGGCAGGTGACTGAAATATGGCATGAATTCAGAAAAAGTATTTACAGAAGCTTGGCTATTAATAAGCGAAGACCCACTTCCAGTAGTGAAGTAACTGTTCCGTTCTTCCATTGCAGGTTTTGAATGCTGCATGGGATGCAGGTGTTCATGTGGCCGGTGAGAATGCGCTGCCTTGTTATGATCGTGATGGATACAACAAGATTTTGGAAAATGCCAAGCCCAGGAATGATCCTGATGGGCATCATTTATCAGCCTTCACGTACTTGCGTCTCAATCCAATACTGATGGAGGAAAAGAATTTTGCGGAATTTGCACGGTTTGTCAAGCGCCTGCATATTGGTAAGGCTGCTTATTTTCTACTGTTGGGTAAACCTTGAATGGGGTAATTTCCCTTCTGGCATGGCATATTGATCTGTTGCCCTTTCACTTGGGCTGAGAAGGTCAGGATGTATTGATTTTGTCTTTCGTTTATCTTGCAGGACACGAGAAGCGTAGAAGAGTTAGTCCCGAGTGCAAAGTTCGTAAGAAACGCTGCTTGGATGAAGACCCCCAAAGCCTACAAAATGACTTTTGAAAATCTGCCAAAACTCAGACTCTTTGATCCATTTATTTACAGACTTTTGAGATTGTCTCCTTCTGAGTCTTGCGTTGCGTATATATTACTTTGGCATTCATGCATCCTGAAGAGCCAATAACGATAACAAGTCGGAGTCTTAACAGCAAACTGCATTATTGGCCAAAAAAGAAAATATAACAAATTTAGTGGCCCTTCTATCCCATATGACTCTTAAGAAGTGCATAACATAACATTTGGCAAGAGGGTTTATGGGGGGTTGATCTAATGGTTCTTACATATCGGGCATAAGCCCTCATCCACCCTCAAAAACAAAGGGCGCGTCACTACTTGGCAAAAATCATTGGTTCCTATACAATGGTGTGGTGACAAGGTGGTGCATGTCCCAAAAAAAATATCCACTAGTAGCTTCAGTTAAACAACGGTAAAACTTACTCCTGATTTATGTGTATATATTTTACTTTTTGAGAAAGAAGATTGTATTTTTGAAAAATTAAAAAAGGGTGTTCACTTTCTCTCTCTCTCTAAAAAAAGGGAAATACTCTTGCATGCAATAGTACACCCTTGTTTCATATGTGTATATATGAGAGAGAGAGAGAGAGAGAGAGAGAGAGAGAGAGAGAGAGATTAAACATAGGACTCATCTTTCCTCTTTTCATGAATTTAAAAAGAGAAAGAGAAGAGAGTATATGTGTATGTTCAATTCATAGAGAATAAGTATATGTGTGTGTTTAATTTAGAGAGAGAGAGAGAGAGAGAGAGAGAGAGAGAGAGCCCATTCACCTTAAAAGAAAAGCCCTCTTTATTTTTCAAATATCAAAGTTCTCCTTGTGCCACATAGGCTTGAGAGTTTAGTTGACAACAAATTTCCTAATGCCCACTTGCTTGAGATTTAGCAGGAGGCTCAACTCTTTAAAGTCAACTTGACACCTTACTAGGTGGATGATATGGTCAACATTTTAGAAAATTGGTTATTTGAAAGGGTGATTGAAAAGATTGGACTCACTCATCTTGACCCTATCAAATGATTGCCAATACTTTTAAAATTAGTAACTCCTTAAGATTGGTGAGGTCCAGAACTAGTAGCATACAAAGTGCTCCTATTAGTAGAGGTAGTAATACAAGTTTTTTGTAAGCAAATCTAAATTAACTTTTAGGTTTTATTGGATTTTTGACATTGGCTTTAAGCACTTTCTCATGATTGAGAAGCAACAACATAATATTGGTTGATAGCATATAAAGAAGATTCATGTGTGAGGAAGAGAGCACAAAGTAGACTTTAGAGGAAGTTCACAATTTTGACAAGAGAGTGAAAGAGGAATGGGCACATTTGGTTTCGATTAGTGATATCTTATGTAATATGAAAGTCTCATGTTCCTTATAAATGTTATACATATGGGGGGGAAATGACATCTTGCAAAGTTAGCAACATCAAGTTCAACATAGGATAAGTGTGCTACAGTATCTAGTGGTGGCATTGAGATATGAAGAATAGTAGAATAGATGGGGAAGGATTTCTAAAACCTAATCCTTAAAGTCAAGGTCGACAATTACATCTAGGTAGTAGTTGTTTCGGCCTTCCTAATCATCGATCTACCTACATTTTGAGCTATAATCTCATGTTTTCAGGTTGTACATGCTCAAAACTCTCATCTTTGGCTTGTAAGAACCACCTCTACTTTGTTTATGATGATTAATATTCTTGCATTATATCTTCACGAAACCTTCACAAACCTTGACTTTATAAGCCAAAAGGTGTTAGCTCTTATTGAAAGCTCCAAAGACTAATGCAAAAGGTTAACTGGTAAAAGAGTCCACCAAGGTGATAAATTTTTGGAACTTACATATGATCTATTAAAATGAATGTACACTTAATACATATTTACAATTCCTTTAATAGCTCCCACTAATATCACCTCCCAATCATAAGCTAATAGGACAATGTTCGCAAAGAAAGTTATTTATACCATATACAAAACCCTTTTAACTTGAAAAGTTTGAAGGGATTATTTGCCAAATGATGCGCAATTGCCATTTTTATGGCTACAAATTTTGTAAATTTTGAGATTTACTTAGGAAATTGAAACAACAAAAGTTTTTTGTGGAAATTTTGCTATTTATTTTACATAAAAACTATGAGTATTGTCCTAGAAGCCTTGTCCTTGACCCTCTAACATGCATACTTCCACCAAAATTAACCCATGTTCATATTGCGACATTTTTCATGCTATGTAAACCATCTAATACCAAGAATCTAGTGATGCTCTTAGTTGAATGCATAAATTAAAAAGTGTTAGACATGTGTAGCATGTGACAATCCTTTTCCATCATCATAAGCATTTGAAAATTGTATTATTGAATCCACCCAAATATTCTCCATCTTGTGTAGGCCTTGTCTATTTAAGAATCAAGTAATAGCTCAAAATAGTTAGAATCACAAATCCATTTTGGTCTCATCAAATTGTCATCCTTAGTGTAAAGTTCCACTTCAAGGTTTGAACTAGTTTGGCTAGACTTGAGAGAGAATCTTCAAAAAGCCCTCTATAATTACAATCCTCAAGGCCATAAATATCAACATAAGCAGCTCAAAGCTTCTTTGTGAGAAATTTACCAGTCTATTCCAATGGCACAAGCCCAATCTAGGTACTAGACATCATGCATCAATCCGTGTATGCTATTGAATGAAATCACTTCCTTAGGTACCAAACTTAGGGCCGATTTTGAGGCCAAACAAGCTGAGAGAGAATTTGGATCAATATCTACCACATCCTAACAAGATAAAAATAGGGGAAGAAGGACAACTTATTAGTTGCTTGTTTTTCTCTAAAATTAGGCTTGTGTTAGCATTGGATAATGGTGGCACCTCACTCTTTTCTCTCTCTTCCTATTTGTTTAGTGTCTAATAGTCCCATCAATTTAGTGTTTAGTACCCCCATTTCCAAGCAACTTGATTATGACCTCGAGAAAACACTGTATTCCTAAATAATTTAGATTATGAATTCAAAATGACCATTCTTGGAAGTTTGACAATGCTTTAGAATTTTTAAATATCATATATTTTATACTTTCAACATACTCTTTTTTAAAACTATGTGTGTTATCTTTTCTTCTTTCTCTTTCTCTTCTTACCATTTCTCCTTCTCTCATATACATGCATCATTGGAAGAAGCCTAATGTATCATTTGAATTGCAAGAAGAAAGAAACTTGTTAAGGTATTTTTTGTAATACTAGGAGTACACTTTTACTTTGTGTTTGCATTTACAATGGCTTTATAAGTTTTCTCTTTGACATCTTTAGTCTATCATTATTTCTCTTTCTCTTTTTGCATATTTGTACTTGCCATTGGAAGAAGCTTGAGGTATCATCTGGATTGCAAAAACTAAAAGACTCGTTAAGTATTGTTTGGAACATCCGTATAAAATTTCTCTTTGTTTTTACATTTGTAGAAGTTTTAGAAGTCCTAATAAGTAAATATTTTTATTAGAAATCTCTCTCACCCCTCTTCCTCTTTCTTGCATTATCGAGCACTTGAATATGTCTTGAGGAGATACTTAAAACTATCATTTAGATTATTGATAGCACTCTTTCTTTTTGAATCAAGATAGCTATTACCTAAAGAAGGTTCTAATTTACATTCAAATTTTCTTTTGTGTTTTTGTTTCTGCCTATAGTATAGTTTAGGAGTGTTGAATTTTACATGTCTTTCTCTTCCTTCCAAGAGACATGGATGAAACTCGTACAAAAAGGAAGAGTTACACTCACATACTAGTGGAATAATCATATTCCACATGGAGAGAAACCACGAGATTCTTTGTGATTAGACTAAAGGTGAAGGTTAAGAGATCGAGGAAATAACCATGTTGATCTTTGGCTGGATGAAGGATTATATCTAATACATAAACCACCCGAATTTCATTTATCGCATGATACAATTAGATTTATCGAAGATGGAAATAGTTCTTTTAAATAGCTATTATAACTATTTTAACTCTCAACATGGGTCACGGTTCATAATGTGAAGTAAATGCTTGATCAAATGCATTATGCTTAGCGACAAAATATAGACAAGAATCAAGCAAGTCAACCAAGGGGTAGAGATAGTGTTGCAACCTTAGAAGACTTTGTTGGAGTGTGTAAGGTAGAAGGTCTACCACAAGGGTATGAAACATAAGGGTTTAGAGAGATTGAACATGGAACATCAAGAAAAGAAAGAGTATAAGTGTTTAGATGAAGTGAAAGACAATAATAGAGGCACAAATTGATAATTCCACTCCATATATGGTCCAACAATACTTCTCAATACAACCATATAACATACCTAGATCCTAGGCATGCAAACATACTTGGAACGATTGCCCAATATACAATTTGAGACTGTAGCTCAGAAATCCTCTCGCATGCATCAAGATCTTTGTTATACATACACCAAAATCAAAGACATGTGTATCATAAATCCATACATACATCCAAATATCTAGGTAGTAGATGGTGTGTATTAATGCCAAGAAGTGATACCAAGCATCAGGATCCATCAAAACCACTATCTATCCATTATGGGGCTTCAAAAACCACTTTAGCCTTGTATGAAAATTTTATTACAACAAGAAGAAACACTCCTTGCTACCCATAAATCCACTCTAAATGTGAGTTTTGATGATACTCGAACCTTCGCTAGTTTTAGAAAGGCGGATTCCATCAACAAATGCATTTCGAAGTTTGTTTGAAGCTCATAAACTTCATGGACAACATACTGCCCTATTTTACCTTATTCTAGGCAGCAAAGTTACTTCAAAGATCACTTCTAAAACCCTCCTTCAAGTCCTTTTCTCACAAGCTTTGATACTTTTCCCTTCTGCCGTGTCTTGGAAGCTTCCTATTGGGCATAATAAGCATACATCTCTTCTTCCCAACCTTTCCACGTTTTTCCGGCAAGGAGATGAAAAAATTGTGTGAGTTTTTTTCCCTTTCTAGCTATCCACAACCGGCTTCACACAAAATTTCCACTTTTCTCCTTCTTACCCTTTGATGCTCACTATATTTGGACACTTTACCCTTGTACCAAGAGTAGTGGACATTATCTCAGGCACTCACTTATTCTTGACACTTTTGGTCCTAACCATTTACAACCTTTGCAAAGTACATGGTCACTGACTTGATAAGTATATCATATGTAAACTCTGTCTTACACTTGACAAGTCTTTGATGTATCCTAAACTATTACTCATACTCCCATATAGTCTTTAAGATATAATCAACTTTCAATTTTCCTAACAAACCTTGGTCACGATACATAGATGAAATAGTATTTCTATATAATCTATAAGTTTTACTAAATGGACACGTTGTGTCACGACATCCACCCCCTCCAAAACCGCATATCCTCTAGATGGGCCACAGCTACCCATCATCACCCCCAAGCTCAACTATTTTCTCTAAGTTATCATCTTCTGCTTTTAGTTCTTCTTTTTCTTCTTCTGCAATACCTTCTTCATCTACCTTGGCATCCTGCTTTTCATCCTTCACAACTTATGCTTCTAGAGATCTTCCCTCCACTATCTTGGTTTGATTTTGTGTCTCGATATCCATAAGTCAGTCCTATCCGTCTCTGCTAAAGCATATATTGAGCACAATACTTTACATCTATCAAATTCAATCTCTCTCTACCCAAAAAATTGTCCTACAAGACCACCCTGCAAAAAACTGCACATATCTTTTGATCTGTAACTTAAATCTCTATGATTTCTTATGTATAGTTGTAGTCCTGCTTCCAATCCACAATCTTGTGAATATCTCAAAACCAAATTCCAAAGATTTCAGCCCCTAAAATATTATGTGCAACCTGCAACTATCTTTTATTGTGTGCAGTTTCGGCCATATGTCAATCTTCTCATCCTTGTAACTCTTGCATATAAACTTGGATGACAACCAAACTTGGTAGACCTCTTCCTCAAGGATAAAAGCCCATTCTAGCAGTGATAGCTACCATAAATCCTCGCTGAAATAGAGCAATTTTCAAGATTTTCAAATTTGCCCCAACCTATCTACTAGAGTCGTATTAAGCATCTATAAGTTTAGATCCCTCATCATCCATCTCCATGTCATCCTCTTCTTTCTCTTCCACACTATCATGAATAGAACCTATCTCCAACTCTTGTATCTCATATGCATCAAACTCTTGTCTCTTGAAGTGCTTTATCCACTTACCTGCTATAGGAATCCACAATGTAGTCATGTCCAACTCATTGAGTGAATAGATAGCATTGTCACATACATGTAGTATCACATATGGACCAAACCACTCCTTTGAAACCTTGCAAATAGCATTATGCTAGTTCTCTAAGATTCTATCATAAATAAGCACCCAATCATCCTCCTATATTACCCTTGGTTTAAGTTGATGCCCCTTATCAAACCTCTTTATTCTAAAGCCTTGGTATCACAACCTAGAAATTGCTACCTCAATGCCTTCTAGCCTTCTCTCCAACTTTCTAATGGGCAAAGTCAGTAATTCCTCTCTACTCAATCCTTCTTTTGCCAAGGCAGCACACTCCATGTAGCAACCATCTCCTCAATTGGCATAATGGGTTTCTGACCATACATCAATTCAGTAGGCATAAAACCTGTTATTGCACTATGTGTCATCCTATCAACCCATAATGCAAATGGTAACATCCTTGGTCACTCTTTTATCATGCCTCTATATGCTTTTGCTAGTGCCTTAATGATGGGAGTGTCCCCTTTTGCTCTTACCATTACCTTCAAGTTTGTATGGCATAGTCAGAGCCAACTTAATTCAACAATAAGAAGACTTACGAGCCTCATCTGGATCCAATTCCCCTTTGTGAGTTGTAATCTTGCCAACACATCCATCTCGGAAAAATACATATTCTAAGAGAAATCTATAGATGGCCTATGTACTCTTTGTATAGACAGTTCTTCCCTCCACTTGATTTGTTAGATCCTCTTGTGTGAGTATAAGATCTTGCATCTACCAAAGACCTATAGGCATTGTCACTAAATCAACCACCCATTTATAGTGCATGAACAATGGACAAGCTAACATCAATCTATCTTTGTGTCTCACAACAAAGTACACTTGGAAATTACTACATGTGTGCTATATCCCTATACATACTATGCTATCGATATTTTTCCTTGATCTTCTCAAAAGTGCCCTAGACACCTCTATGGCTAGTCCATGGACTTTCATGAAATTCGTGTATAATCTACAACTGAGTAGCTCTATCCCTAAATGACTCCCAATTGAGCCCCATTCTTTTTCTTCACATGCTTCTAGACATAACTATCTTTCAATAGAAATCCATATGCTTTTCTCTTTATTCTTTTACACTTTACATTTGATAATTCCTCTTTCTTGGACATTGTGCTGAGATATATCCTATTTTCAATAAACCATCTATATACAAGTCCTCTAGAAACTCCTCCATGGCTAAAACATAGCATCTGTAATGCTTACCTCCTTCTATCCATGCATTTTTCCTTGCTAAAAACACTTTACATGCTGCTAAATTCACTATTACAACAAGACCCTTCCTCAGTCTACCTGTTGCACTTGTTGCATTTTAATGTTGTCCCTACATTTATGACACATGTACTTGCATTTACACTAGCTATCCAATCAACCCCTATAGTAAAATAAGTATTTTCAAAAGCTAATTCATCGTCTACTTCATCTTCTATTATATACACTTCATCATCAAACCATGCCATTGATGGCATGTCAACAATCGGATTATCCCTTCCTAAAATATGCTACAATTTAGGAATTAATGACTTAATATACTCTATCCACCGCAACATAGCAATGCCCGAAGTGGTACAACTAGAAAGCATCCCTAATAATGTCAAGCAATATGTCTCCATAATCACATGAGAATTCACAAAATTTACCCTATCACATTTAAGGGCTGTCACAATGCCCCAAAGCTTTCACTTAACTTACAGATATCATCTTTGCCGCTCATTAAGCACCTTTGTACCAAACTCTAATGACATACATATTTCCCCCATCATCATTTTGTCTAATTTCCCACCCAATTCCGATCGAGCTTATATCCACTGTAAGAATAATAGGCCCTCCATTTGAGTAATCCACACCTTTGCACCAGATCTGATCACATACATATTTCCCTTGTCATCATTTTGTCCAATTTCCCACCCAATTCCCAATCGGGCTTGTATCCACCACTATAAGAGTAATAGGGATTCCATTTGAGTAATCCACCTTTCTCAATGTAGGAGTAGACTTTAACAGTCTCTTCAATTTCCTCATTGCTTTAGTATGTTTTTTTTCCCAATAGAACCTTTTCCCCTTCCCAAACAGTTGATAGAGGTCATCAGTCACGTGCAAAGTGAGGAATCCATATGAGATAGAAAACACATGCATCCAAAAACCTTTGACTTCTAACACACTGGAGCAAGTCTCATGCAACCTGTCAATTCCATCAATCTTTGCTAGCACGGGATTTTTGCCATAGGAGCCGCATATGTGACCTACGATCAATGCCTCCTCAACCCCAAACATAAGCAAAGCAAGCTGGGGAACAAAGTCTCACAAAACCTTATTCATCATATTCATCATGTGGACAACATAATTTATTGCTCCTTGCCATGGCTTCCTATATGCAACACGGAGCTGGAGTTTGCTATTGCGTGAGGGTAGAGCACATAGCCAAAGGTTTTTCCATTGGGGGAGGATTATTTTGAACCACATTTGCACGAGATTTTGGGTCTTCAATATTTCGTAGCGGAAATATTACATACTGGCTATGAAACCTCTTGCGATCCCTATGTCTCCACTTCACAAGGATCTTATGTGTTTTCTAGGTCTTGGATAGGCTCTTTCCCTTCATCCCCTAGCTTCTAAGCTTCTATCACAGATGACGTGGAGAGAGAAAATGATTGGGAGGATGAAGGCGAAGATCTGGGAGATGAAGATGAAGATGACGATGCTGATGATGATGTTGATGATGATGGGGAAGGTGGAGGCGGCAGCCCTGGCGGCGTGAAGGCGGCGTGGCGGTGGCAGAAACGGCACGATCCTCTCTCTCCCCCCTCCTCCTCAAGCTTGGGGAGGGGGTGTTCTTATAGATTGAAGGGGGGGGAGGGGGGAATAGCCACACACGTGGCAAGTTGCATGCCTCCTCCTTTCCCCCCCATGCTCTCCTACTCCACACCCACTCCTCTCACACTCCCTATCCCCCGCCATGCAATGGCTGAAGGGGAGGGGAGTTTATCCATTAAAGAAAATTCCAAAAATTTATCCATTATCCCTTTTCCCCCTTGAAGGGGTGTTCCCGCGTAGGCCTACGGTGGCTTGCGGTTTTCAAGCCACGGCTTCCTATATGCGACACGGAGCTGGAGTTTGCTATTGCGCGAGGGTGGAGCACTTAGCCAAAGTTTTTTCCGTTGGGGGGGATTATTTTGAACCGCTTTTGCGCGAGATTTTGGGTCTTCAATATTTCATAGTGGAAATATTACATTCTCTCCCCCTTAGAGGAATCGAGATGTCCTCATCTCGAGAAGAACTGTTGTTGGTTGAGAGTACTTTCATCCATCCAAGTGGCATCCTCTTCGGGATGATCTTTCCACTGGATGAGGTATTCTCTCAAGGTCTTTGATCTCAAATGCCTCTCCCTAACATCTAAGATCCTGTCAGGCCGTAGCTCAAGGACTCATTGGCTAGGCATTACAACTTGTTGATCATCAAGCAAGAGACTAGGGTTAGGCACATACTTTTTCAATAGACTGATATGGAATACATTATGAACTTTTAATTTTTCGGGGAGTTGTAGTCTGTAAGCATTAGGTCCTAGGCACATGAGGATCTTGTAGGGTCCACAATACCTTGGACTTAGCTTTTTGCATTCACCCAAGGATAGGGAACTCTTCTTTGGACGTACACAAATGAAGACCATATCACCCTCAACGAAGGATCTGTCTTGCCATTTCAGGTCCACATAAGCCTTATGTCTGTCCTTGGCGGCTTGGATGTTCTGTCTTACTGACTTGATTTGGTCATCCATATCTTCCAGCATCTTCTTTGAAGCTTCAACCCTCAAGGTTGGATCCGAAAAGTTTAAAGGACTACAACAATCGTGCCCATACAATGCTTGAAAAGGGGTCATCTAAATGCTTTGTTGGTAAGAAGAATTGTAGGCAAACTCAACCAGTGGCAAATATTGAATCCACTTTTTGGATTTGCGACAACAGTGTGCCCTAAGCATATCTTCAATGACTTGGTTGACTCGTTCTGTTTGACCATTAGTTTGGGGATGATAAGTTGTACTGAAACAGAGTTGAGTCCCAATGGCCTCGAAGATAGCCCTCCAGAAGTGTGAGGTGAAGAGAGAGTCACGATCACTAATGATTCTTCTGGGTAACCCATGTAGTTTGAATATTTCCTTGATGAATAACCTTGCGATGTATGAGGCTTTATAGTTTGTCTTAACAGGGACAAGATGTGCAACCTTGGTGAGCAAATCCACCACGACCATAATGGAGTTGTATCCTCCCTACACTTGGGGCAGAAAGTCCATACTAATGAATTCCCATTTCATTTGGGAAATGTCAAGTGGTTGCAATTTCCCTGGCATTTTGACATGTTCAGCCTTAATGCGTTGACAAGACAAACATTCCGTGACATATTTAAGAACGTCATCTTTGAGTCTATCCCAATAATAGCTCTTTCTGACTACATTGAGGGTCTTGGCATAGCCAGGATGTCCTGAGAAAGGGGAGTCATGGGCTTCCCAAAGTATCTTCTGCTTGAGTGATTGACTTGCTGGAATACATAATCTCATCCTATAGTAGACAAGTCTATTATTGATAGAGAATTCTTGATACTTTGTTTGTAGCTTTGGGTTTTGATCCTTGATGGGGATCTCCCTTAGCAATTTCTGATAGGTTGGGTCATGGCATGCCTCTTCTCTAGCTAGCTAAAGAATTGGGTTGTTTGGCATGGATACCTTTATGGCTAGAGATCTTGCTGTTGACGGAACTTGCAAAATCAAAGAATTCAGAAATGCCTTGCGACTTTCTCCTTTCCAGGCCGCTATTTGATTTCAAAATCATATTCTTCCAGCACTTCAATCCATCGATGTTGCCTCATATTGAGCTCATTCTGGCCATTTAAGACTCTTGTGGTTTGTCATTAAGGTAAATTTGTTGCCCAACAAGTAGTGTCTCCAAAGTTTGAGAGCATGGATGACAGCCAACAGCTCCAGATTGTGGGTAGCATAATTCCTTTCATGGCTCTTCAGTTTCCTTGAAGAGTATGCTACGGGATGACCTTCTTGCATGAGCACACCTCTTAAGGCTAGTGCGCTAGCATCAGTTATCACTTCAAACTTCTTACTAAGATTTGGAAGTTTCAGGATGGGTGCTGATACCAAGCTTTGCTTTAGTTTGTCAAAGTTGGACTGTTCAGTAGGTGACCATACAATTGATACTTGCTTCTTTAGTAGATCGGTCAGAGGCACTGCAATCAAAGCATAGTTTTTGATAAATACCCTGTACCATCCTGCCAATCCAAGAAAACTACGTATTTCTTTGACAGACGTTGGTGTTGGCCATTCTAGAATATCTTTGACCTTGACAGGATCTACTGAAATTCCTTCCGCTGATACAATGAATCCCAGATATTCAATCTATCACTTGAAAAACGCACACTTCTTCTTCTTGGCATAAAGCTTGTGTGCTCTCATTGTTTCGAGGAAAATGCGAAGCTGGGGTTCATGATCTTCTTCTTGCTTGGAGTAGACTAGGGTATCGCCAAAGAAGACGAGTATAGAGTCATCAAGATAGGGCCTAAAGATATCCCGCATTAACCTGTTGAAGGTAGCAGGAGCATTTGTCAGCTCGAATGACATGACAAGGAATTGAAAGTGTCCATACCTTGTGCTGAATGCGGTCTTCGGGATATCTTCTTCCTTAATCCTTATCTGATAATATCCAGACCCAAGATCAATCTTAGAGAATATCTTTGCACCTTGAAGATGGTCAAGACTCTTCATCTATTCTTGGGATGGGGTATTTTTTCTTAATGGTTGATTGATTCAACCCTCTGTAGTCAATGCATAGACAAAGCGTTCCATCTTTCTTCTTTTGGAACAACACTGGAGCTCCCCATGGTGAAGTGCTAGGATGGATGTAGCCTTGGTCTAATAGTTGCTTGAGTTGCTCCTTCAGCTTAATCGCTTTCGGGATAGACATCCTATATGGTCTCTTTGCGATTGGTGTAGCTCTTAGCACTAGCTTGATCTCATGATCGACTTCCCTTTGAGAAGGAAGTTCTGTCAGCTCTTCACGAAATACGTCTGCGTATTCCTTTAACCATGAAGGTTCTTTTGTAGATTCCTAATTCTGATCTAGCTTATTTAGTTTAATCAAATAGACAGGTAGGCCTTTCCTAACTCCTTTTATTATCTGTGTTGCTTTGGCCAGTTGAATTTTTGGCTTTCCAGCCTCTCCTTGAGTTGTGACTAGTTCCCCTTCAGAATTTTGAAAGAAAACTTGGCCCTTTCCACAGTGAATGTGGGCATCATTGGGTATTAGCCAATCCATTCTGAGCAAACATTCGTGGACACCTAGCTTCATTACCCTGAATCTGACCGAAGTCGACTTTCCTCCCAGTAGGAATTTCACCTTAGCAGTTTGCCTGGTACAAGAGACCTCACGACCATTTGCTAATTCCACAAGTAAGGTAGGTGCATCTTTTGTGGATATTCCTAATCTTCTTGCACAGACCTGTGAAATGAAGGAATGTGTACTACCACAATCAATCAAGGTTTTGAAGCTTTTGCCTTGGTGATCCGAAGGGGTTTGAATCACTGAGAATTAGTGATTTGGGCCCTTCTTGTGAAGAGCGGCATGAACCGTTGCCCTCTCAATGTCAGCTTCCATGGATGGGTCTTCTTCATCACCCAACTCCTTGTTGGCAACACTGGTGGTTCTCCCTCTGGCTCTGGCAGTGGCTCCTTGTCCATGGGCGGCTCCTTGGAATGGCCCTTGACGTTGTCCTCTGTGCTAAGCTTGGGACATTGCCTTTTAAAGTGGCCAGGCTCGTTGCAATGGAAGCAACAGAGATTGCGGCCATTACCTTGGGTAGGAACGAAATTGTTGACATTGTTGGCTCTAGCTTTCTTCCTTTGTTCATAATTTTAGCCCTGCGCTCTCTTGGTTTGAGATCTAAGCATTCCCTTGTTCTGATCCCTATAAGACCAAGTCCTGTTATTTCTTGGCTTGGTCTGCACCTCCTGTATTATCTGTGCAGCTTGAATGAGCGCGTCTTGAAGGTCTATTGGGCGCATTGATTCCAGGAGGGTGTTTATGGGTGGGTTTAATCCAGCACAAAACTTTGACACCTATTGTGTCATATCCATTTGTGACACGTACTTTAAAAGAGAGAGGAACTTTGAATAATACGCATCCAGGGATAGTCCAAGCTGCTTTAATTCATAGAATTTGTTCATCTTCTGTGTGTGGTAGGTAGGTGGCAGATATCTCCCTTGCACAGCTTTTTTAAGCTTCTCCCAAGTAACTGACCCTTCCGAGATCCCTTGGTCTCTCCACCATTGTTTCCACCAAAGTCTTGCTTTGCCGATAAGCTTCAGTTTGACGAGCATTGCTTGGTTATCGGGTGCAGTTCCTGCTGCCTTGAAATAATCCTCCATGGATTCGATCTAGATCTCGGTGTTAGTTTGGACGGTCCTTCCCTTACCATCGAATTCAGGTGGCTTGATTTGTTTGAGAAGAAACTTCTCTTGAATTACAGCCGTACTTAGAGCAGGGGTCAGACTAGGAATCTGCCCTTGAGGTTGCACATGGGCAATAAGATTCTTTATGTTAAAAACTTGCTAAACGTTTCTCACATTACATTAATATGCCCAGTTCAGCTTTTAGCCCAATGACCTAATCACTTAACTCCTTTACCCACACTTACAGCCAAGACAGTCAGTGATTAAAAAAATCTTATTCATTCATGTGAGCATAGCCCTTTCGAGTACATTTATTTTGGGAAGGTAGAAAAAGCTGATACATTAGTTTGGGGAAAATAGGATTGTATTACATTCGGCTACGAGAACTGAGTAATAATATGGAGAGGGGTCATGGATTTTCAAGAATTGATAGGTCATAGGAAGCTTAGGGTATCCCTTCCTTTGATACCCGTTCTTCTCGTAACGTCCTAGCACCTTGATTCTGTCGGCATGGATTATTTGAGTCACTTCCTCGTACACATACTTGTTCTGCTTGACCTTTCGACCATTGACATGTAGGGTTGCATTTGAGTGAGCCTCGACAAAGATGAACAGCTTCACGATCTTTAAATCCTCCATCCACTTGATTCTCTTCAAGTTGGTCTGAAGGTATACAAGTAGGTGGGCTGTTATGTAATATATTCCTGATTCACCTGTCCATCTTCGTTCCATGTACAAGGGTAATGGATTGTAGATACGGTCTAGAATATTCATCATGCCTAGCCTCCGTCGATAATCCGAAGCACGCATTGCAATCATAAACATAACCAGGAACACCAAGAATTTGTTCCATGCTTCGCGACTCTACAGGCCAGCATCGATAAGTAAGAAAATGTTCTTAACAACAACATTTTATCTACTTCTCCTCATTAAGTTTCCTTGTAAATATTAGATTCCATTGGTTCGCTGTAATACCCACTATAACATGTCCCCCTGTCCGCTTGTAGGACACATCTTAGCATCCCATCGGGAAGAGAGTCTAGAAAGCGCCGCCCGGCACCTCCTGGCACCCAAGAGTCCTCCTGCTTCAAGTAGCACCCACGGAGAGACCTCTTGCGGAGGATTCGGTCTACATACCCGGCGCAGCTAACAACCCCCTTGGATAGGGTCAGGTCGAGGGTAACTGATGCTGCCTCTCCCTCCAGGCTTTCAACTCGAAGCATTAGTTATTTTCCAACATTAGTTCCTTGAGCAAAGAAGAATAAACAGTGCTCCTAAGTATACAAACAAGAACATTCTAGTGGTCGTTTGTATGACCAACTGCTAAGGTGTGAATCCTTCTCTCCGAATACATCCATCATTCGACCCGGGGTCAATTCTGACTTGGCAAGATCCCAAGGGTTTCATAAGCTGAGTTGCTTGTTTACCCTTTATCCTTGGGTTAGGGTTTATACCCTTTTGACCCAAATTGTTTCCACCTTAGGTTTCCTTAAATTATAGACAATAAATCCTGGACAACTTCGTTGTCCTCACTTGATTGGTCAATTGCTTGCTAGGCAATTCATAATGATCCTAACTTGGCAAATTAGCCCAAGGAAGGGTGATGTAGCAGGATGACTACTCATTCTCTAGAAAGTTAGACTTTTACTTAGAACTCCACCAACCTTGTTCTAGGAGTGGCAATACTATTTTGATTTAGGCAAAAAACCATGCGACGTTGCAACTTGTTACACGAGATAAGTATCAGCACCTAACTTGTGGGATTATTTCTCCCATCACACAGTACTCCTTGGTCAAGAATACCTTTGGTCAAGATGTAGGGTTTGGGAGTCCTCTTGACCCAACCCAACCCTAACCCTACTAGGCTGATAACCTCTTGGCCTTAGGGTTCCTAATTTCCTTACGGAAGTCTAGCATTTGGTCATCCGATCACTAGGGTGAGAACCCTCGATCATACTTGCATGGCCGATCTGACAACCCTAACATTTTCGAGAATATGGGTAAGATCTTTGGGATCGAAAATATTAGGTCAGCAACCCAAGTGTGATACTAGGCAGAATTTTAACGTAACTTAACCCTACCTAGCACTTTGAGGTGATCGTCATATGCAATCTAATCGTACCTTTATGATTTTCATGCGAGCTACTCAATTATAAGAGGATTACTTAGTTGATCCATCCAACCCGTGAGTAAAGATGATGCAAATCCTTTCTTCTAAATTAGCAAATACTTTCCCCTAAAAGATGTAAGTGACTGCAAGATGTAACATTCCATGCAAATATGTGATTTGAAGACCATTGACCTTTTTCTTCTATGCAGCTATAAGATCTACAATGATCGTTACTTTTCCCTGCCCTAAACTATAATGATTGACAATTCAGAGCTAACTCTTATAACCCTACGTTGATGCAACGAAATCAAGCTTTAATATTTTTAATGAAGATGCATTCAAACTTTGATAAAAGAACTCCATGCATGAGCGAATGCCATGAGTCCATCATTGATTTTAATCCTTCCTATAGCACTTAACCCAATCTAAATGTAACTATCATTGCATGCAATTTGCAAAGTTCATAATTCCTTTCCATGCATTGCGACTAATTGGACATCATTAAATGTCCGTCTATGATTACCTTAATCGCGAGAGACAACCAAGAAAATGCGTTACGAGTTATATGTCCTATCCTTTGTGAGGTGCAACAAAGATGCCTTTGCACTATTCTATCTTTTTACTTATGCATCATGCGTTCAGGATTGCATCTTGACCACGGAAGTGCAAGCAATTTGCAAATGCATGACATGCAACTAAATTTTGTAATCGGGCGAGAAAATAAATTTCCCAAGTATTTAAACTTGCCTACAAGAATTTAACATGCCTAGTGCATCCTTTTCATGCGGAATTAATTTTAGGAACCTGGGCATTAGGAATCGGGGTGTTGTCCACTCGCCTACTCGAGGTGGAAGCTCCCGCGTGTGCTCCTCTTGCCTTTTGTTTAGGAGCCATTGGCGCAGTGGACTTGGACTCCGCGAACTCTCCTTGCCTTTTTTTTCGATTTCCAAAACTTCCTACTAGGCCGAGATTTCTCCCTCGCGCAGAAATTGGCCTTACAAGCCGCGGTTTTAGAAACTGGGGAAGGCACGTGTAAACAAGGCTTATGGAAGCCTTAATAGAAGTTCTAATTAGAAGCTTCTAAGCTTTTGTCACAGATGACGTGGAGAGAGAAAATGATTGGGAGGATGAAGGCGACGATGAGGGAGATGAAGATGAAGATGACGATGCTGATGATGATGATGGGGAAGGTGGAGGCAGTAGCCTGGCGACAGCCCTGGCGGCGTGAAGGCGGCGTGGCGGCAGAAGCAACGACACGATCCTCTCTCTCCCCCCTCCTCCTCAAGCCTGGGGAGGGGGTGTTCTTATAGATTGAAGGGGGGGGAATAGCCACACATGTGGCAAGTTGCATGTCTCCTCCTTCCCCCATGCTCTCCTACTCCACACCCACTCATCTCACACTCCCTCTCCCCCGCCATGCAACGGCTCAAGGGGAGGGGAGCTTATCCATAAAAAAATTTGCTAAAAATTTATCAATTATCCCTTTTCCCCCTTGAAGGGGTGTTCCCGCGTAGGCCTATGGTGGCTCGCAGTTTTCAAGCCACAGCTTCCTATACGTGACACGGAGCTGGAGTTTGCTATTAAGCGAGGGTGGAGCACTTAGCCAAAGGCTTTTCCGTTGGGGGGGATTATTTTGAATGGCTTTTGCGCGAGATTTTGGGTCTTCAATATTTCGTAGCGGAAATATTACATATTGGCTATGAAACCTCTTGCAATCCCTATGTTTGCACTTCACAAGGCTCTTGTGTATTTTTTAGATCTTGGATAGGCTCTTTCCCTTCATCCCCTAGTAACACATGCAGAAAAGCATACAAACCCATGAAAATACTCAATGAGACAACAATTCTGATTGTGGGCATGTAGGGGACTATAGATCTACCTTCTTCCTACCCTTAGGAACCCTTACCACCGCCCTATAGAACCTTTTCCTTTGGGGCTTATCTGCAAAGGAATCATTCATGTGAACATACTATAGGCCCTCGATAGGAACCTCTCAAGTAGACGCCTGATCCAAAAAAGTGGCCTCATGTTCCTCGAGGTAGACTTGCGAGGCCTTGATCCATTCCTCCACAGAGGTAATGATAGAAAACACCTGGGATACTTGTGGTAGCAAATGCTCTTGTCCCACTCGACCAAGGAAATCTACAAGCATCTCCTTAGGTTTGCATCCATTCCTCCTAGGCTCTTATATCAGCATCTTCTATTTCTTTGAACCCCTTCTCTTCCACCCTCTTCGTAAATCTCCCTTCTCCCTTTTATCTCTTATCTCCATGGTAGACTTTCGACCCCAAATGATCTGACAATGGTGGTGAACCCAACGTGAAAGTTAGTAGCAGCAGGTGTATAAAGATGGGGGATTCTACTGGTTCAAGTGGTGGTGATGCTTTACAACAAATGATTGCTTTGTTGCAGCAACAACAATAGCAGTAATTGTTGTTTAAACAACAGATGCAAACTCGGCAGGAAGCAGAAAGAATTGATTCCTTAACTGTGAATGCATAATATTAGCATGATCTTGTGCCGAAGTGTTAGACTGGCTTCACTCTCGTAGGCTCAGGAGTCCCCTCCATATGTTGTACCTGTGTAGCATCCATATCTACAAACACCACTATATGAGAAACACCAATCAGCAAAAGGGGACCGAGACAATGTGAGGGGGGAGGGAGGTTTCAAAATCTCGATCCCCCCCTCACATTGTAGGGATCCTTAGCTATTTAGGGCGGGGTGGACATACACAATGCAAGGGGGGTCCAAAATCTTGAGGTCCCCCCCTCACGCGCATTGTGCAGGTCGTTGGTGGTTTAGGGTGGCACAAACCAGCACAACGCAAGGGGGTGGGTTTCAAAATCTTGAGCCCGCCCCCCCCCCCCCCCCCCCCTTTGCATTATGCCCCTTGGTGGTTTGTGGTGAGGACAAGGAAAGATAGCACAATGCGAGGGGGGTTCAAATCTCAAGGCCCTCCTCTCACATTGTGATGGTCCTTGTTTTGGGACGGGGGGATTGCACAATGCGAGGGAGGGTTCAAAATCTTGAGGCCTTCCTCTCGCATTGTACTAGTCCTTGTTTTGGAATGGGGGACCGTACAATGCAAGGGGGGGTTCAAAATCTTGAGGCCCTTCTCTCGTGTTGTGCTTCTCCTTGGTGGTTGTTTTGGGAGGGGGGAGCACACAATGCGAGGGGGGACCCTCAAAATGTTGAAACCCCCTCCTCGCATTGTGTGGTTCCAATGCCCAAGGGAGGGGGACCAGGGGAGGGTGATGCAAGATACTATACCAAAATATAAGAAGTCCAAAATAGAATGCAACAAGGGCTGCACCTTAGGATAGAGAGCAAGAACGGTACTTTGATCAAGCAATACAAGCCAGCGGGAGGGCGGGAGAGAGAGAGAGAGAGTAGAGCGATAGAGAGGGAGCGAGTGAGCACAAAAATAGGGCTTGGCTCTTTATAACCTGAGGTGTATTGCACATGTGGTGACTATGTGTGCATTCACTATGGCATGTGGTGACAACCTCATTGGTGGAGACATGGCGCCTCACTTATTTCTTCACATGCAAAAGGACCACAATGGAGGACACATGGCATGCTCTTTTAATTCTCACATGTGTGGGTGTACGTTCTTGTTGATGTGGCATCAAGTGATGTCAACCCATGTAAATGTCATATATAGCACAAAATTTGATAGTCGATTGATTTTTCACTTTGCATATTGCAAGCATCTCGAACATCCATAGCTCGCAGTGCTCATCTATAGTGGTGAGTCTCTCCCCTTGTGAAGCCCACACAATGCGATGTGGCCATAATGAGTTGAAAGAGCACCCTCCTCTCACGTTGTGTTGGCCAAGGTCCTACACAATGCGAAGGGAGGGTCTGAAAAAATCTCAACCCCCTCGTGTTGTGTCATCTCCCTTGGCAAGAGTTGAACAACATGAGGGGGGGCCCTCCCAATCTTGCGACCCCCCATCCTCCAATTGTGAGGTCCTCCTCCACCCCATTGGGAGTTGCACAGCATGAGGAAGATGCCCCCTATGTTGTGACCTTGCCCTCACATTGTGCAGCCTCGATAGTGGTCGGGAGCCACACAACATGAGGGTGGGGGCCTCTTAATGTAGTGGCCCCCTTCCCTCACGTTGTGTGGTCCTCCCCCCACACCACACAATACAAGGGGGAGACCTCCTATGTTGTGACCCCGCCCTCATGTTGTTGTGCGGTTTTTTCCTTTACCAAAATAGTTTTTTGGAAAAGCTAGTAAAGGGCTTCCAAACAGTGGTTCAAGACCATGAAATGTTGGACAACATAAGAATTATTCTTTGCATAGTGCTGAATGAGCATGGCCATAGTTGCGGATGGAGAGTTTGCTACGATGCAAAACTAGGTGCATAGAATATCTACTTGGGCAACAAACGGGAGTTTAACTTTTTGTTAATTTGACCCCGCATAGCCTTAACAATTTTATACTTAGTCTCATTTCTATGATTTTATGCAAGGTGAGCACTTAGCAACTTATATAGATGATGACCTTCTTTTGTTTAGAGTAGAGATTGTTGAAAATCTAATCAACTACGCTTCTCATCAAAATCTCTCCATACCACCTGTGTATGACCTTCCAGCTCCACACCTAGAATCCCAAGTCGGAATGCCATATCCCCACCCAATGCCATTGACTTAAATAATGTTCACTCGACTCTGACGACACTAATTATTTGGATAATTCTGATATAAGAGGATGCAAAGATTGTAAATATGCCAAAATTATAGATTCAAATCATAAATTGCCCTCTTGTACATAATCTAGAGCTTTTGAAATCAAATTGCCATAATTGGAGATGGAAATCAAATATTTTTTATATCACTTTCGTCCTTCTTACAATTTTGCATTTGTATTTCCATTTATACTATTGGATAGATTGAGGCAAGAGAAAAACTTGTGTAGTGTGAATATCCTTACATAAAGTATTTCTCTCTTTTCTGGGGCACTTGCACCTAAGGTTCACTTGATTCATGTTTTTTGCAAACATGAAAAATGTATCTTAAACAATGTACTACAATTTTGGATTACATATTCTATTTACCTTGTAACCATTGCACTTGAACAAATAAGCAGTATGGATATTTAGGTCCTCATTCGTTAGGTCCATTCGCACTTGACGTAAAGAGACATTTGATATTATGCTAAGCATCATTATTAAGAGCTCATCCTCCAACCAAACCTCCAAAATCATCATAGGATTATCAACATGATCTTGTAAGTCTTGATCAATTGCCACAATCTTCCCATTCACATAATGCTATCTCATATAATATAAGGTCAAAATAAAATTTTGTGATGCAATCATATATTCGCAAATAATAGATTTTTGTTCCACTTTAGACATAATCACACACACTTCTTTTATATCCCATCTCTAACCTAGCAAGTCCATACATTTCTCCGATTTGCATATGAACATTGATGTTCTTTTCCAAACTTCCTCATCATTAAGAAAATCCACAAAAACATGTAATGACATGAAGATTGTGATCTTCACTTGTCTACTAGCACATTAGGCCTTAGATAACTTTGAATATTTGCATAAATCTTTAATATATAAGATTCACATGTTTTCGCTTCTGGGATTGGCCACTCTACACTATCCAAAGCTGGGAGTGGAAGAGGGCCGAGAGATCCAAATCTAGTTATGCTTAATGGTGAATTGTAAAATTTATGATTTAAAAAAAGCCCATCCTTGGCCAATGACTTGTTAGAGCTCGCTTTGTACAACTACTCGCCAATAGAGCTATGAATGGCATCAAAGATTCCAAGTATACTTTTGATAGGTTGCTAGTCTTCAAGGTTTGATGGATTTATATCTACAACCCTAAAGAGATTTCAATAAATTCCTGAAACATAAAAACTCGGTTTCAAGCCTATTGACATTTTTTGAACTTACAATTTGGTCTATGGCATGGCATGTCAATAGGCCAATTATGCAAACGAAGTTCTAAGTGCATGTATGCATGTTGTATAAGCACCTCCTTGATTTTTTTCTTTGATCCTTTGACCTTAGAATCCTTGACTCACTCCTTGTAGGAATTCATTTCACATCGTCTTCTCTTCCTTACAACATAACCCAACTACCAATAGAGATGGTAGTAGGAATCCACCTATTGTTGTCAAGATCAAAATTGTTATAAATTGTGATTTCTCTGATAGAGGAGGAGCAACACCGAGGACATGAGGCTTCCATTGACATAGAAGATGAAGCAGAAGAAGACCCTGAGTAAAAAGAGAGAATATAATAGAAAATCTTGTGCAAAAATGAAGGGATAACACACACTTTGTTGATCTGTTTACATTTTTTGGGAAAAAGGGAGGGATACTATACTAGAGTGAAAATATATGGGTGTATTATTCAAGAATTTCAAGAAAATGACCGGGATACAACAAGGTTGTGCGAGACAACTGACAAGAAATATCTCCATCTACAGTCTTTAATTGTGCCAATACCTCTTGTTTCTTGTGCCCCCATGAATTTATGCTCCAAAAATACCTAAAAATATTTCTTTTCAAAAATCTATAAAAATGAGATAAAAGACTTCAAATTTGAAAAAACCCTATTTTATTGTAATGGTAGCTCCTCCTCCTATTGGTTGAGAGGCTTTCTCTCTCAAAAACCAAAAGGCCCAAACTTAAGTCCAAATCTCCTTTAGCATCCAAGGATAGGAATGGCAGCTAATGTCAAAGAATCCAAGCTCCAATCTTAGTTTTGGAGCATGTCATAAACATATCCATAGGCATACATGACAACCAAAGTGTTGATACATCCAATATGTGGTACTTGAGTAGCTTCAAAGCATAATGAGCATAATCTTTATTAGAAAACTACTTGTTCTCCACTATGAAGATGAGGGATATGATAGTCAAGATTGAGTGAATGCAAGCTCAATCGAAGCACCCAAAAGCATTCTAAGACATGTGTCAAGCATCCCCAAGTATCAAGTGAATATTTGGGTATCAATACCAAGCCTCGAAAGCATCAAGTGTGACAAGAGGCATATGCTTTTTTGAGATAAATGACATTCATCTATGTTATTATAAAAATGAAAATCTAAGAAAATTGAGCCAAATATGTTCTCAAATCAGCCCAAAAGCATAAGCATACCGTTTGGGCATCAAAATAGAAGAATATTTTATGTGAGTTTGAAGAATGTATTGGAGGTAAATGCCATGGTTCCCATTGATTTCCTGGGCCTATGTTTATTTTATTCTTTTAGACAAAGAACAAATCCAAGAGTAATCGATTGGGTGAAGGACACTTGCTTAGAATATTTAACGGGAAATAAGTGAAAGGTGAGAAGGATCGAAGCTTGCACGGGAGAGCTATGGCGGGAGAGTAAGAGCAAGAGAGAGAGAGACTCACAATCTGGAAACTCCAACGTTCACAATGTGTGACCAGCCTTCCCTTTATTCATTTGTTACTAAAAGAATAAAGAATAAAGTGACGGTGATGACACCTACTGCTTGCAATTTGCAAGCGCGGGTACTATCAGTGTAGTAATACACGGGCGGCTAGGCGGAGGTGCCTTTACCCCCAACAACGTCCCACTTAAAGGCGAATCTACCCTAGTGAGGAGTGAAAAAGAAAAAGAAAAGATAGTACAACATGTACACATGTACAATAGGATGAGGAAAGACGTCATCTCATCCCATGCCCATCAATCTCTTGAGGAAGGCAAAGCAGTCTGTAGAGAGGCTTTTGGTGAGTAGATCTATAGGATTCTGGTCAATCGATATATTGACAATGTCAATAGACTTGTCCTCAATGACCCCAGGTATGAAGTGATACCTCACCTCAATGTGTTTTGTCTTCGCATAGAAGACCAGATTCTTGGCTAACTGAATAGCACTCATAGAATCCAAATGCAGTGCAGGGATAGCATCAATACCAAGGTCATGAACCAAATAGCCTAACCATATGGCCTCCTTGTAAGCCTCATGTGGGAGCTTTTGCTCAACCGCCAAGACCCACGGACCGCTTATTGTTTCAAGTGTTCCAAGCAAGCTCTAATGGCTATCTCTTAGCTAGCCGGCGCGCCGTCGATCCTACGAGTGTAGTGAGCTTACCTTAGTGCCGATATGAGTTGCCTCCTCTCTCCCACACACCGGTAGCTCCACGATCCTAGATGCTAGCTCAAGCATCCTCAAGCCTCCTCCACCTCCAAGCTGCACGCAAGAAGAGAGAAGGGAAGAGAAGAAGAAAAGAGGAGATGGTGAAGAGCTTCACCCTCTTGATCCCTCACTCTCACACACACTCACTCCCTCACACTCTCACACTCCCTCTCTCAAGAGCACACACAAGCAAGAGGGTGAGAAGGAGAGAAGAAGAAGAAGACTCCTTTTTCCACACACCAAAATAATGATCTCTTATTCACTTTTTGAACTTTATATATACAAACCCTAAAATCCCATGGGCACCCATCCCTTTTTTACATGACCGGCCCATTGTGGCAGGGTCCTTTTTTCGTTTCCCTCTTCTAGCCTTGTGCCTCTAGCCTACACCCATCTAATATTTTACAATTGGCACAGGAGGGAGTCTAGCGCTCTTTTACAAGAATTTTTCGAGTTTTTTGAGGTGCCTTTTCTTTTAAGGTTGCGCTTTTTGCCCCGATTCATCTTTAGAGGTTGCCTGCGTGTCTTTGCTCTTTTCCCATCTTCCTTTTGCTTTTTTCTCCATTTTTCCGCCATCTCGACTTGGGGTTAATATTGCCATCTCGACTTGGGGTTAACATTACCCCCCTCCTAGATGAGTGCCAGTCCCATGGCACTTTGGCATGGGTGTAAGGGTGAGGGCCACATGTAGACTCCAGTGCTTGAATGATGTTCGTCGGAGCAGCTCAGTGGATTGCATGGGTGGACGAGGGCCTCCAAAGTTGGTGGTTGGGCATTTTTGGTGTATCTGAAGAAGAAGGTGCGGTGCTCTACTTAAGGGGAGTGCTGTTCTCAGCGTGTTGGTGCACTGTGCTCATCTAGTGGAATGGGGAGGTGGGTCTAACCGCAGGCGAGCCGAGGTGATGTCCCACACTTGAGGACCCCATTTGTGCCGCGGGGGTGTGATGCCAGTGGCTTAGGGTGACAGGTCTAACCATAGGTGAGTGTTACCTCCCTAGGTGTATCGTGCCGTTGATGTGCCCTAAGCATGACGTGGGGGATCAAAAAAGGCTAGGGGTTTAGAAGTGGAGCCGACCGACCAAAGCCACCGGACACGCCTAACTTAAGGACCCCTAGGTCATAGCACAGCTATCAATGGCATTAAGCGGGTCATAGCGCAACTATCAATGGCATTAGGATTAAAAAAGAGGGGAGGCAAGCCATTTTCTTGCTGTGCTAGATCTTGTTTAAGTAGGAGCTTAAAGAGCCTAAGGTAATTACAGGTGGTTATGAAAGCGGGATCTGGACAGGAGGAGAACTTAGCGAGGAAGTGCGTCATGGAGGCAGGTAGGCTTCCTAGATAAAAAAGTAGATCGTCCTCAAAGGAGGTGGTGTTGGAATTGTAGATGGCGGGGAAGTCATGCCTCCCATGGAGGGTGGCGACAAAATCCACGCCTATCCTATGGGGATACGCCATGAACGTGGGGTCATTCCACTCACAGGGTAGGGTGTTACGAAATGCCATCCAGGCGAGCATGTTGGTATTACATATTTGCCTTCTCCAGTGGGGTTGGCAGTCGTAGCCCCTTATTGTGTGTGGCACTTTGTATACGTTATCTTGCCAAAATTTGACCTCCTCCATGCCCCACAAAGTGGGGGTCCTTGCCCTGTCATCTAGCCATCTTTGGCCTAGTCGGCTGCTAGCCGCGATTACCTCCTTCATCACTTTGATCAGCAAGACCCTTCTCAGGTTGTCATGCATAAGGAAGCTGAAAGAAAAAGGGTCCTTTTTGATTTCTTGCCATTCCAAGACCACTAGTTCTGCATGGAATTGCATTGGGAGGTCTTCAGGGCATAGTAGGAGGGATGCAGATGGCTGCACGACTAGCTTGGCCTGCAGCCTTTTTCTGGCTTCTTCCACCAGCTTTTTCCGTCGCTCCTTGAGGGTGGCTTGTCTATCCAGGGGCGGGTCGGGTTGTTGCTAATCTTGATCGTGCGGTGAGGGGGCTGTGGGATTACATCTTCTCTAAATCTGTTATGTTGACTTCGAGTTTGACTTCCTCCCCCTACCGATTTTCTTGTGGTGCTCTTTCTTCAAAACCAAGGGCATCTGCCTCCTGGGGGGTTAGGCTGGCTAGTAGTAGATACTTTCACTGCTCCTCTAAGCCTAGCCTAACCTCCGCAGGTTGGGGTGGCATCTACAGCCCCACATGCAAGGCTCTACGTGGGATGCTTAATTTCTTCTTCACCACCTCCAACGGCTCCTTTCCCTCTGGTTGAGTTGTATCCAGTAGTGTATTGAGAAAGGCCTGCTGGGCAGTGAAGGCTGTCTGGGCGGCATCCGCTTTGCTTTATGCCGGGATTTTTTCCTTCTCCACCAAGGCGAGGCGCCGCGCCAGTGCCTTCACCCGTGTCTCGTTCTGCGTAGCCCATTCCTCGGCCCTTTTGCTCATTCCTTCCATGCTCTCCCCCTACTTTTGAGATAGGGTTATGAGCTTTTGCTCCTGGGCCCTGAGGTCTTTGCTCATGTTGTCTTGTTCTTTCTTCCCAAGGCGTAGCTAATTGGTCATAGACTTGATCTCCTTTTGTTGTTGCTCCCTCTCTTGTCTTCTCTCCTCTTCTTTGGCGCTCAACTCCTCCATCATCTGCTCAATGGTGGCGGTCTTTAACTCTAGTTCCTTATATTGCATCAGGAGGAGCTTGTACTCCCGCTGCATCTGCATGAGTTCCTGATTCTCATCCTCCAATCGTAGTTTTCTTCCTTGTCCTCTTTGGCTTTCAACTCTTGCTTGAGTTCAAATATTTGGCATTGCTGCATGGCAATGATGCGGGTTTTCTCCAGTTGGAAAGCCTCCACTGACTCTTTTTCTGTCACCAACTCAACCATCGCCATTCTTTTTTCCTCCTTTGCTCTCTCCAGTTGGGAGAGAAGATCAGTAACGTATTCGTCATAACTAGCTGGTGGCGTCATTATTGTGTGGGTGGGGGTGGTTGAGGCCTCCATACGCAGACGCTTTTGGTCCTGCCTCGATTTTGCATCTGTAGCTGGCCTTTTTGGTCCTGTGGTCATGGTTTCCATGTTTTTCCCTTGGGCCATTTCCTTGCTGATGAAGTATTGCATCCAGGCCACCAGGTTAGACACTTCCAAGCTGGTGGGGATGCTAGGGGTGAGCATAGTGGGTTCAATGGGGGGTGCCATGAGGGTGGGGATAGGATGCAGGGGTGCTTTGCATTTTCCTTCTGGAACTGCGGGAGGGCGCGGGTTCTGGTGCCTGCATGCTGGAGCTAGGCCTCTCTTCCCTTGGCTGATTCCAGGCTTCTAGGTCATCCGCCCTACACTGTTGCTCGAGGACCAGCATGTAGCCTCGGCCAGGTCCTCCTCCTCCTTTCTTCTTAACTCCTCTTCCTCCTCTGCGACTCTTCTTTTCCTTTCCTCTTCGGCCTTTTTGTATTCTTCCTCTAGTTTTTCTTTTTCCTCCTGCTCTTCTCTTCTTCTCCTTTCAGCCTCTTGCTTTGACACCTTTTTAGCCTACCTGACTTGCTCCGTTGTTTCTTCTTCTTCCTGCTTCCTCTTCCTTTCTCTCTCCTTGGCTTCCCTGAGGAATTGCCTTTTCGCTTTCTCCAATTCTTCCTTCTCCTTCCTACGGCCTTCATCCTATTTCTTTTTCTTTTGCACTGCTTTTTTCTTAGTCTCCTTGACCTCATTTTTGCTCTTCTATTCTTCCCCTTCTTCCTCGGTCTCCGTCCTATCGATAGACCTCTCCTGGTGTTGATAAGGAGGTGATCTGTCAGGTGTTTCCCCCTCCCCCTCTTCTGCTTCCTTCACGGCCTCCTAGATAAGCGTCGTTAAGATGCCCCTATATGCGATGAACGAGGCTTTGGAGGAGGCCCTCTTTCTTTCTGTGGCCTTCGACATCGGGGATTCTCCTCCTGCTGGCATGCTTCCTAAGGCTAGCGCTCGAGCTGCCTGGTCGATAATCTTGCGCACGTAGCCATTCCAGTCGACTTCGTGCAAGGTGTGGGCCACTACATTTTTCAGTATTGGTACGCTGATCCGATGCATCAATCTGTTGTAGAGCTAGCTGAAAAAGAGCGCATGTATGAGCTTCCCTGTAGCCTAGTCTCTGCATTGGGGATGTCCTGGATAATGATGCCGTCGTTTGTCAGCACGTCCTCCTTTCTCATCCCCAGCATGGCGTATACGTCCCTCTTCTACTTCTTTTCCACCTTTGGTTCAAGTCCCAGTTCCTTCTCCACCAAGGCTGGGGTTAGACAAACCAATACTTGCTTAGCATTATATCCTCTTCCCACTATGACAGTGCCACATTCGTTGTGGGGGTTGTAGGACCTGAGAAATTCCACACGGCTCGTGTGGTCGGGTTCTTGCGTGAAACTTTCCAAGTACTTCTTGAGGTTGCATCTTTCCACGACGCTCCTAGCCGCCTCTTCCTTGGCCACTAATTCTTACAAATTGTGAATAGTTTGGAATTTCAATTGATTGTAGGCACGGCTCTCCAGGTTGACGCTGTACCGCATTCTCTCCTCCTCCGTGAAGGGGAGTCAGTGGGCTCAGTCCTGCTGCGACATTTTTTGTTCCAGTCACATAAACAGTAATTTTCATTAGTGCTTGCGACATAATGATTGCTGACAAAGAAAAAACTCTATGCTTTTGAATAAATTCATTAAGGTCTAATGCAGATTCCCTTTTTCAGACTTTGACTTTTTGCCCTTTAATTCAAAATTTTCATGCCCTTTTCCTATCCCATCCATTTTTCACAAGGTATGTCTACGTGCTTCACTGACTTTGATTTGATTTATTGATTCTGATCTGATTCACCTTACCCCCTCCCCTTCCAGTTTGAGAAGAATCCTTCCTAAGATTGAGGGTTAGAAGGTGAAGGGCTTTCAGCATGGAGGTATAGGGACTACTTGTGAAGGAGCCAAGTATAGAAATTGGGGTTGTATTCCAAATGGGCTTTGCGGTCGAGGTCAGAGGGTTTAATCCCCACTTGGGTGATGTATGTGAAAACATCCGTTAGGAAGTCGCCCGAGTTGACTCGGCTAGCGATGTGTAACTTCTCCTCGATCAACAAGCGGCCGAGGTAGGGGTGTCCCTCGATGTGTTCTTCTATAGGACAGCCCCGCAGCATGGTTAGCACTCGATATGAGGTTGGCGCGACGTATGTGGGGTCGTACTCTGCTGTTTTGATAGCGCGTCGCTGCTTAGCGTTGGTAATTACTTGGTATCCTTCAACTTCCCATTGCAGCCTAAGAGTGTACCAATTCCTTAAGAACTAGGATTTCGTCTTAGCAAGTTTTGATAGCTCTGTCACTTCTTGGTCAGTGATGGCAGAAGTGGTTCGCTGATCATACGACATGATGAGGCGTTGTTTGATTGCTTGCTCTTTTGAGATCTCACTGCTAACCAACTTAGCAGTGGAGGTAGCAGCTTTTGCAAATGCAAATTCAAACGTTTCCCAAGAATAAGGCATCGTTTGAACTTTGGCTGCGAAGGATTCATCCAATAGGCCTAAGTCGAGGCGATCGTAGCTCAGAGCTAGCGACACAAAAGTAGTGTCCAGTCGCTTAATGAAATCCACCACATCATCCCCTGTTTCCTCAAATAAATCAGCTGCTAGTGAGAAAAAGTATTTCCTCTCGTAAGAGGGCCTAAGGCTTGCTGGTGGTTGGGGTTTGGTAGGACTTGAGCCTTTGGCGACGGAAAGTTGCGGTGATGAGTGTCCTTGAGCTTGCGATTGGGTCGTTGGGATGGAGGCTAGGTTAGCAACGGCCTCGAGTGACGGCCTGTTGGTTTCAGGATGGATTTGGAAAGCCAGATCATTTCTGGCGGGTGATGATTCTTGAGCTGGAGGTTGTTGCTTGGGTCGACAGGCTTGGGCAATTCGCGTAGGTTCGTGCATGGATGAACTTGATGGTTGCGGGTCAGGGAAGCTCTACGGCTTGTGGTTTCGAGGTTCTATGGTTTTTGGGATGATCAAGCTTGAGGTTGGCGTACAAGTGGTGCCTCTGGCCGTGTGGGCCTTAGGTATCCATAGCCAAGCATTGCCCTCATAGTAGCCTTGTGCGCGTAAGAGGGCCTTGGGGACCCATCTTTGACTAATTACACGTCTACTCCTGTAACTGCATTTGGGTCTCCTAGGTTTAGAGTTTCTGGTCTTATGAGGGTTGGCGACTGTTGCGGTTGTTTAGGCATCCATTGAAGGCGAGGCTGTAGGGCCTTAGCTTTGGCTACTATGGGTTGCGGTCTATGAAGCTCGGGGAGTGGCAGCCGTGCACTACCCCCCTCCTTAGACTTGCCTACAGGTGTTTCTATAGGTGGCTTAGTGGCCCGTGTTGAGGTTGCGCAGCCCTTGCTGAAAGTCATAACAATGCGAGCCTTGCCTATTGTGATGGATGCGCTGCGACGTGTAGTTGAGTGGGTCTGCTTTTTGAAGGTGCACCCCAGCAGTGAATCTGTGCCTGCATTTTTAGCATTTGGCAACACATAAAAAATCATTGGAACAGTCTCAGACTCGATAGAAATGGCTGCTCTGCACTTGTCGAGTAGTGCATAGGAATGGGTCCCATATGGACTTAATTTTGTAGTGATGGGTTGAAGTTGTGGTTGGCCAAGTTGAGTCCAATGATCATAGGTCAAGACGTTGAAGTCTGCTCCCTCCTTGATCAAGGCGGTGAAAGCACATGTTTGTTTTGCCGTGACCGTGATATGAAGGTATGCGGGTTCCACGGCTTCCTCATCCTCGTCGTCGATTTCAGTGATTGTGGCTACTTGTACTTTGACAGGCGGTTCTAACATCGGTGGCTCATGCAAAGGATGCTTAGGGGGGTAGTACTTCTTGACGCGACTGCCATTGAAGAAGCCTATCCCTTCACCGTTTAGGGTCTCAAGTTTGACATTGCCCGTTTGGCTGATCGCACGAACTTTGAAGGGTCCAAGACCTCTAAATTTCATTTTTTGCTTATGCCCCTTAACTGAGTAGAGGAGCACTAGGTCACCCTGCTCGAACTCGCACTGCTTGACGTGCTGGTCAAACCAGCTCTTGCGTCGGGCTTTCTCACAGATCAGTGCATGGGTGGCGAGAAGACGAGTCTCCGAGAGGCGTTCGAGCTCAACTAGTCATTGCGTCCATGCCTCCTTCCCTTCCCATCGCTCTTGAAGCGCTATTCTCAGGCTAGGAACAAAGAACTCTAATGGTAGAATCGCTTCTATTCCATATGTCAATCTGAAAGGGGTTTGACCGACAGTCGTTTTATAAGCAGTTTGGTAAGCCCACAGAGCTGCCATCAACTTGTTGTCCCAGTCGCTGTGTGAAGCAGAGACAACCTTAGTTAGGACATTGACAAGAATCTTATTTGTTGATTTGGCCTGGCCGTTTGCCTAAGGGTAGTATGGCGAGGATTTGCGATGGATGATGAGGAAGGTGGACAGGAGATACGCGATCACTTCATTGATGAAGTGCGTGCCTTGGTCATTGACCAGTTCGATGGGGCAATCGAATCGTGAAATTACTTGCTCCGATAAGAACTTAGTCGTCGTTCTAGCGTCGTTTTTTTGTGTGGCTTGCGCTTTTGCCCATTTAGTGAGGTAATCCGTGGCCACAATGATGTACTTAGCCTGCGAATACTGTGCCGTAGGGCTGATGGGCCCAATGAAATCAATTCCCCATTTTTCAAAGGGTTGTCGAGCAATAACTGGGGTTAATTCCATTTGATCTTTGCGAATTGGGACCTTCATCCGCTGGCACTTGTCATAGTGTTTGACGAATCATGCTGCGTCGCGGAAAAACGTGGGCCACCATAGTTGAGACTGCAACACCTTCTGTGCCATCGTGTCTCCGCTAAAGTGCCCTCTGGCAATGCCGCCGTGCGCTTCTGAGAGCACATCGTGCATCTCATATTCGCACACTCATCTGTGCAACAATCCGTCTTGCCCCAGCCTATAAAGTTGGCCTGCAATCAGCTAATAGGGCTGGATCTTAAGGATTAATCGCCTAATTCGGGCTTTTTCTATTGGTTGGTCAGGCAGTCCATGCTCAAGCACTTGGACTATGTCATCTGCCCAATACGGCATTAGATCAGCCTTAAATAGATCTCTCTCGCTGGAAAGGTTAAAAAGATGGTTCATCAATAACACCTTGTCCAGCAACTTCTCCGGTGGGAATGCGCGACATGTGATCAGCCATGTAATGTTGTTTTCCCTTCCGTACCACTACGAAGAAGTCAAACTCTAAAAGCAGGAGCCATCGAGCTATGCGTCCTATAGCACAAGGTTTGTTTACTAGATAGAGCAAGGCTTGATGGTCCAGAAAGAAGGTGAAGGGCATGGCCAAAAGGTAATGCCGAAATTTCTTCACTGCAAATACCATGGCTAATCCCTCTCTTTTCGTCGTCGAGTAATTCATTTCCGTCTCAGTGAGTTGTCTGCTAGCAAAGATCACTGGATAGTCTAAATTGTGTTCGCCAAGCTGGCACAACACTGCCCCCACGGCAAATTTAGAAGCATCGATATGCACGTGGAAGGTGATGGTCCAATCCAGGGCTCGTAGGATTGGTGCTGTGGTTAGAGCTTTCTTCAACTCTTCGTATGCCCGTTGGCATGCTTCAGTCCATTCGAAGACAATAAGCAGCTTGTACAATGGTCTGCGATCAACGCATAATTGAGTACAAACCGCCGATAGTACCCAGTATGGCCTAGGAAGCATTGAAATCCCTTGTAGTTGGTTGGGGGTGGAAGGTCAACAATGACCTTGACCTTCGAGAATTCAGTGGCAATGCTGTTCTTCGACACCGCATGCCCTAGGATGCATCCATGCTTCATCCAAAACTGGCATTTTAAGGGGTTCAAGGAGAGACGGTATAAACGACATCGCTTGAAGACTGCTCGGAGTTTGTCTAAGTGTTCAATCCAGGTGGAGTGGACACAGAGGTTGTTGATAAAGACTTCTAACTCCTTGCGAAGCATGTCCTTAAAGATGGTGCACATGAGGCATTGGAAAGTGGCAGGGGCATTAGTCAACTGAAAGGGCATGACTATGTAAGCAAAGATGCCCCACTCAGTAGTGAAGGCAGTCTTATGCCTGTCCGCAGGATGCACTTGCACCTGGTTGTACCTTGAGAAGCCATCCAGAAAACTGTAGGCTTCCTTGCCTGCCACTCTCTCAAGCATGTGCTCGGTGTACGGCAATGGATAGTTGTCCCTCTTGGTGGCAGCATTTACCTCCTTGCCTGCCACTCTCTCAAGCATGTGCTCGGTGTACGGCAATGGATAGTTGTCCAGAAAACTGTAGGCTTCCTTGCCTGCCACTCTCTCAAGAATGTGCTCGGTGTACGGAAATGGATAGTTGTCCCTCTTGGTGGCAGCGTTTACCTTCTTGTAATTGACGCACACGAAATTTTCCATTCTTCTTCATCACGATGACTATGGGCGATACCCAGTCTGTGTGCTCAATTTCATAAACGAATCCTGCTCTCATCAGCTTATCAATCTCCTCCTTGACAGCATGAGCATGTTTTGGATTCATAGGATACAGTCACTGCTTGATTGGTATTGCATCTGGCATCATGGGTATGTTGTGAGTCACGACACTCGAATCTACCCCCTTAAGCTCTTCCAAGGACCATGCAAACACGTCTATGTATTCTCACAAGAGAGCGACAATACTCATTTCTTCTTCATTAGTCAAGTCATCGGCAATGAAGACTGGTCAGGGTGGTTCCCCTTCTTGGGCTAGGTCCATCTCCTTGACCTTGGCTAGTCCCTTGACTGGTTCGCTTGTCTGTGCTTGATGTTTGGCATCTAATAGAACTACCACCCTATATCCTTTTTTAAATTTCGTAAATCCTTTAGGGATGTCCTACGTTTTTTGCTGTTCTTTCGTTCGAGTATCCCTGGGTTGTTTTGCATTTTCCTGTCTTAATCGTCTGCGCCTCAGGTGGACAGGTAAGTCCCCCTTGGTGCATCTGGTTGTGGGCGGCCTAGGGATCTCTAGATCACTATCCGAACTAACCTCCGATTGAGAGTCGAATCCCCTGCCTTCGCTAGAAGAGGTGGTCTCCCCTGGTGGGCGCAGTTCAGATGGCGATTTAGTTCTAAATACTGATGTCATTCATGGCTGGGCTAGTCCTGCTCGCTCAAGGTCTATGGCTCCTACATGTTCCAACCAGGCACGGTCACATTGCACGCGCATGACTCCTCGCTCCATCTTGAAGATACTCTTTCTCTGCGGCTTAGAGTCTACTCATATTTGCTCTATTTCTTGTCCTTCAGTGTTGTATTCCATGGTATCTACCTCACCCTCACTTTCATCACTGAAGGATTGGCAGTCTTTGTATTCGTCATTAGAATTCCCTTCATCAGACTACTCGTCATCTCTAGTGCTGCCTAAGCAGATCTCCTAGGCTAAGTGTTACAGGGGTAGTCACCAACGTGGTTAGGAGATTGTTGGGTGTTCATCTCTCTCCTAACCTGGATTGTCCTGGCCAATGGCCATGACTGAACCACGACCTTGTAGCAGCGCGCCGAGGCTTGGCCTTAGTGACACCGCTTGTGGTGCAATTGCTTCTCTTGACTTTGGTTGTGGGGGCGAGGTTGGCATACTTATGTTGGAGAGATCATCGATCCCATCCTCTATGATGGGCTCAACGTCTTTTAGATGTTTTTGGGCTTCCTTCACCCATTCTTTCACCTTTTCTATGGCCTCTAATTGTCGCTTCGGGTGCGGGTATTCCCTACCTTAGCGCTTCCCTTTTCGGCCGTCTTAGGGGCTGACGTCTCTGCTTCTGCATCAAATACCTTCTTTCCAGCAGGCAGAGTTGTAGCACTCTCCGTTTTTAGTGCAATTTTAGCTTCCGACTTCCTCCTCCGCCGTCTATGGCTCTTCTTCCCTATCGAGGCTGCATCGAGATTGCTAGGTCCTGGTAGAGAGATACCAACCTTCTTTGTTTGGGCATGTGTCATGACCCGCAATGGGATAGGCGTGGCCTCCCCGTCGTGGTTCTTGACAACAAACAACCCCAATGGGACAGATGGCTCGTTGGCTAAGCTAGGCTTTCACCTTGGGCAATCGATGAAGAGATGGGTGATTCCGCACTCAGCACACCTTTGGTCAGTCTTGTCTCTGTTTTGCTGCTCCCTTTCAGGGCAACGTGATGAGACATGTCCTGGGTAGCCACAAGTTCAACAGGTGATTGGATCTTGCATGCCCTCCTGGGCCTTTATCTCGTCCTCTTCCTAACGCCATCACCGGTATGGGACGATAATCCATGAGGACAACGTTTCCCTCGTTGTCATGCGAAATGTAAGGGCATATGTAAGCTTCCTCCTCGTTTGGTTCTTCCACATAGTGGACAGGAGCGTCACTCGGTGGGTGGGTTATGTAAGGACCAGGCGGCCTAGGAATGCCTGTAGGATTTATTTCCATCCTAGGAACGGCTAGCTTAATGTCGTTAGGCGCAGGGAGGGCCAATGGGGCTCCCCTTTTGAAAAATGGCTGCGGCCTGTTCACTAGGTAAGGCTGGCCGTATGGTTGTGAGTATGGAAGTCTCCTTGGCAGTCTACAATGCGCGACGTCATGACCGAACCTACCGCAGTTAGTACAAGGCCTTGACCTAGGGTCTTGACACTCGACTGGCAAGTGGTTTCCGCCACAATACACGCATTGGACGTGTGGGCGCGTTGGTCATCTCAACATATCTTGCAACTTGGCTAGTTCCATTCTAACGTCAGCCAAGTCTTGGTTCGTTTCGGTGGTTTTCCCCTTATCCTGGGATGATGGGGCGGATTGCTCACTCAAAGCTAACGCTCTTTTTGAGCTTCACGAGTTGGTCTCTTCTAGGTTCATGCTTCTGGAGCTCTGCTCGTTCAGCTGATCGTCAACTTAGATGGTTTCCTCAAAGACCCTGGCTAAGCACATCTCACTGCAAGCTCAAGTTGCCTGCCAAAGCTTTGTATAGTTCCTTGTTCTGAATCCCGCTGATGAATACAATTGATACTGCTCTTTCAGTCGGTCACTCTCCTGTAGGGATTCTCTTGAAGAGACTCCGCATATGGGTCACGTAATCGCAAACGTCCTCCTTCTCTTTCTTGTTGATGTTCATCAAGCACACTAGTAGATTATCAGAGTACCCGGGCTCGGCAAATCTCTTAATGAAGAGATCCTTGAGGCCATCAAAATTGGCTCGCTCGACATTATCTAAGCTCGTATACCACGTCCTACCCTTGTCGCCCAAGTAAAGCCCGAACGCTTGAGAGCATTGAGTCAGGTTGTTGAGGCCGTTGGCTTCACAGACTTGCTTGAACTACTCAACAAAGATGTATGGATCGTCATGGGGTTGATACTTATCGAGTTGCTTGGCAACAATAGGGATTTTAGCCTGGCTGTTTGGTTTGCTCCTAATCCTACGATGAGCAGCGATGTCGCTAGAGCTGTGGCACTTTGCTCTATAGCTGTGTTATCGAGCAGCCGCTTCATGAAAATCTCACTCAGTGTTAAGTCTCCTTCTAGTGCTCTCTCATGGTCCATTCGATTTCTGCTAGCCAAGTTTAGTACCCGCTGCACCTCTTGCAACTCCATGCCTTGCCTTTGGTTCCTAGCCTGCTGATCCCTATTGTACTCAACCATGCTTTGCAATGCTTTGTGGGCCAGCTTTCTCTCCTCTTCTAGATCTGCGATGATAGCGTCTGCTGCCCTATCGCAATGCTCATACTGAGCATGAGCGTCGTAACTGTTGAGCAGCTGTTGAACAGCATCTGGAAAGGCTTCTAAGTCAAATTCCTTATTAGATCTGCGGTCTGAGCTTTCTTCTACCATTGTCGAGTTGTCGTGCTCCACCAAGCTATCAATCAGGTTCAGTAGACTCGTTAGATCCACTTCGTCGACGTCCCTTGCTTGGTTCTTCTTCTGCGCATTGATGGTTTGTCTATGTATTGGGTTCTCTCCTACTGGTGGGTTCCTTAAGTGGTTTATCTGGGTGAGTTCCTTCAGTTACTTAATACAGTCCTCAATTTATGGCCACTCAATGTGTCTTTCCTTGTGCACTTGTGCTCAATCAGGCTTTCAGTTTCCTTAAGTGTACTTCAAGTGCGAAAATTCGAGGTGAGTGCAGCAACCAATTCCTAGACGTCTTATGCACTCTTGCATTGTTTTGGGCCGAATAGGCTTGTTAGTCGATTTCCTAGCCATCTTGTCAGGGTTTAGGGTTTCTCTAAGGTGTTGCCTCGTTCGTTTTTGGTCCAAATCGGGCATTACAACTCAGTGGTTTGCGTCTAAGCCTTCGGGTCTCGCAACTGCCCATCTTTAGCTGCTAACCAGTGACGCCCTATGATTTTTCCTATTCTGTGTGCCAGAATCAAGTTCTGAGCACCCTACGGGCTTTCGACAGTTTGAGCTGCTGAGTTCTAGCCGGGTCAGGTCAAATTTCTGCAAATTTGGTAAAAATCTACACTCGGCCCAACTGGTGTGAATTGGAGGGTCCGAGAGGGTTACTCGGATGGGCCGAGGCACATGGGCCGAGGGCCGAATTTGGGACTTGGACAGGGTGGAATCAGACGAAGTCACTCGGACGGATTGGCGGACGGCGGGCCGAGTGGTTGATTCGGACAAGGTTGCTAGGATGGGCCAAGACAAGTGGGCCGAGGGTCGAATTTGACATGTGGCAGAGGGCCGAATTTGTCCACCGTCTTAATGATAGACTCGGACGGGCCGATTAGGGTTTTGGTCAGATGGGCTGAATGGTGAGGGGCCGAGGGCTGATTCTAGAACTCGGCCCAAAAGTGGCCGTTCGGACGGGCCGAGCGGGAAGCACCTAAATAGCACAAACTCAATTTCGATCGTTTCTTGTGCTATAATCAATCATACCATGCACAACCCTCGAGATCCTACCTAAGGGGTTAAGAGAAGGGATTCATGTACCTGGATGGAGTGGCGGGCTCGTCGTTGGTGTGATCGAATTGAATCTGATGGTAGCTCTCTCTCTCTCTCTCTCTCTCACTGAAATGGTTGCAAATGAGTGCTTCCTTGGCCTCTTGGATCTTATACCCCTTCCCAGGTATGGTGCTAATGCCCCCAATCACTCACTTGCCGATCTTAAGCATCGCAATCGAGCTTTTTGCCATTTTTACACAATTTTTTGCCCTGTTTTGCAACAGTAAACCCTACTCTTCTCCGGTGCGATTTCCTAATCCTATCCTACTCTAAATGCAACAAGAATCGAAAGCAAAATACTGAAGTGATTTCTTCATGTTTTCTAATCATCAAATAAACAAAATAACCCAAAATACTTACTTGTTTTGAAGATAAAAAACACCCAAACTTCCTACCTATCTCAAGCTCTGGTTCGAGGATGAATCCCTTACTTCGATGCTCGATATGAGGCGCGCAAGTGCTCAAGCTTGAATCCGTTGGTCCCAAAAACGGAACCAAAATGTGGGAGCTTTCGCTCAACTGCCAAGACCCACAGACCGCTTATTGTTTCAAGCGTTCCAAGCGAGCTCTAATGGCTATCTCTCACCTAGCCGATGCGCCATCGATCCTACGAGTGTAGTGAGCTTACCTTAGTGTTGATATGAGTTGTCTCCTCTCTCCCACACATCGGTAGCTCCAGGATCCTAGATGCTAGCTCAAGCATTCTCAAGCCTCCTCCACCTCCAAGCTCCATCCTCCATAGCCGTGAGCGCAAGAAGAGAGAAGGGAAGAGAAGAAGAGAAGAGGAGATGGTGAAGAGCTTCACCCTCTTGATCCCTCACTCTCACACACACTCACTCCCTCACACTCTCACACTCCCTCTCTCAAGAGCACACACAAGCAAGAAGGTGAGAAGGAGAGAAGAAGAAGAAGACTCCTTTTTCCACACACCAAAAGAATGATCTCTTATTCACTTTTTGAACTTTATATATACAAATCCTAAAATCCCATGGGCACCCATCTCTTTTTTACATGACCGGCCATTGTGGCAATGTCCTTTTTCCATTTCCCTCTTCTAGCCTTGTGCCTCTAGCCTACATCCATCTAATATTTTACAATTGGCACAGGAGGGAGCTTGGCGCTCTTTTACAAGAATTTTTTGAGTTTTTTGAGGCGCCTTTTCTTTTAAGGTTGCACTTTTTGCCCCGGTTCATCTTTAGAGCCTGCCTGCATGTCTTTGCTCTTTTCCCATCTTCCTTTTGCTTTTTCCTCCATTTTCCGCCATCTCGACTTGGGGTTAACACCTCAGTGGCTGCAACATACTCGGTCTCAATGGTGGAAAGAGCAATACACTTCTGCACCTTGGACATCCAAGAGACAACACCTCCAGTATAGGTGAACACATAGCCAGAAGTGGACTTCCTACTATCTACATGCCTTGCATAATCAGAGTCAGTGTACCCCATGACTCTTGTATCCTGGCTGCCATAGCACATGCCCATATCTGTAGTGCCCTTCAGGTACCTCATGATACCCTTCACAGCATCCCAATGCTTTTTTTCAGGTGTAGCCATGTAGTGTGCCACAACACTAACTGCAAAGGCAATATTTGGATGATGGCATACATAAGACTCTGCCCACTATAGATGCATAGGGAATCTTGGCCAACTTGGCCCTCCGCTCATCTGTCTGCGAACAATCGGCCTATGATATCTTTGCATAAGAAGGCAATGGACAGCCAATAGGTTTCACATCCTGCATGTGGAAGTGCTCAAGGACTTTATGAATGTACTCCCTCTATGACAAGAAGAGGAGCCCCTAATGCCTATCGCATCTAATGCGCATACCAAGTATGTGAGAGGCATATCCCAGATCCTTCATCTCAAATCTCTTCTTGAATTGAGCCTTAAGAGCATCTACTTCATCATGAGCTTTCCCTGCTAATAGTGTGTCATCCACATAGGGTCCACATAGAGTACCAAAATAAGCAAAGATCCATCACGGGCTTTCTTTGTGTACAAGTACGGATCCATAACACTATACAGTTGTAGCCATGTGACTGCATAAAAGCATCGAACTTATGGTACCATTCCCTAGGTGCCTGCTTCAAGACATAAATACTTTTCTTCAACGTGCATGCTAGGTGCTCCCTACCAGGCTCTGCAAAGCCCTTAGGTTGCTCCATGTAAATCTCATCATGAAAATCCCCATGTAAAAATACGGTCTTGACATCCATCTGATACAAGTCCAATGTAGATGCTCCTGACCACAAGGCCGTGGGGTTGTCTTGTGCATGTCAGAGGTCCAGCTAGTGCTATAGGCAGTGCCGGCCCATTTTAGGTCCCATCAGTTGTGCATCTTCCCGGAGTTGCCAACAAGTGGTGGTTCTAGAATCTAGGGTTTTTAGGGACCAAATATTCAGTTTATCTCCTCTAACAAGGACCGTCAAGTCGAAATACAAAAAGAAGAACATGCTGAGAGGGTTAGACGATGGTTGGAGATTGTAAGACGCTATTCTCCTCAAAGGAGCATCCCACTATGAATAAGTGGCAGTGGTTCTAGTAACCTAAATAAGTGGCAGTGCTTCTAGTAACCTAAGTATTACGAGTAGCTCTTCGAGTGCAAGTGGAAATCTTAGTACTTCCCTACTTCCAGTTAATGAACCCACAATAAGTGGGGGTATAGTTGCATCTACACAAACTCTTGTTGTCAATCCGATTGTAGCCATGGCACAACCCATTGCAATTCGAGCAAGTACACCACATTTACCAGCATTACAAGCACCTTTGCCCATTTTCCATGGGTTAGCAAAAGAAGATGGAGAACTCCATATTAAGGAGTTTCAAACGCTCATGTTCAATTATCGGATCCAAGATGAAGGACACTTAATGATGTTCTTCAACATGATATTAAAAGGAAGAGTGGCAGTGTGGTATCACGGTCTAGAAGCTGGAACCATAACTAGCAGTGCCCAATTCTTTACAGATTTTCGTAGAGAGTTTGCTCTTGAGAAGGGTGGACAGTATTGGTTGCATGTCTTGAATGTAACACGCCAAGAGGCCAAATGAGAATGTCTAGGCCTATGCCAAGAAACTAAAGCAAGTTCTTCACAAACTTAATACTTATATTCCCATTCCAACAGTTGCACAGTTGCAATATTTCCTACATGGATTGGATTTTAATATCCAGGTGTAGCTTAGTAGTGTTGCTTTGGCCGACATTGACACTGCTATTATCCAAGTAGGAGTAGAGTCGCGCTTGCAAGCGGCTTATGTAGCAAGGATAAATTGGAATGGTAATAATTTGGCCTTGATAAATGGGAGTCAAGGTGACCCCATGTCAAATGCGAATGGAAGAGGGAGTATCATGCCGAATTTGCCTATGTTACCCGCTCCTCCTAGCATGACTATGCCTATGGCTAGTCAAACGGCCCCACTAAGTGGTGGAAGCCAAACAATGAATGCTAACATTGTCCCAGTAGGTCAGCAGCCAATTCCTAATCAAGTAGTTAGGCCGATGGGACGGCAAATAGATTATCATGGCTATGAGTCGAGTGCCTCTAATGTCCTTGGCGAAGTTAAGGACATGATGAAGCACTATACCGATATGATCTCTGAACAATATAGACAAATAGCTATGGATGTAAATTTTCTTAAGAAGAAGCAGAATTTGATAGGGAGTCAACGCCCTGAAGAGGGTGCCCCCTCAAGATTCAGCTATAAGTGGTGTGGTGGCCAACATTTCCCTAGGAATTGCCCAAATGTCAAATGTGATATTTGCAAAAAGTCTAGCCACTTAGCTGCTACCTGTTGGAGTAAGATCAATTCTCTCCAACAAGGGAGTAAACAACCAGGTCCAGTTAACCATCGCACACAAGTGAATAATCTCTAGCAAGATGAGAGACCAAGACAAATACTGCAACGAGGAAAGGCTACTGTAGAGGAGTTGCCTCATGGAGGTGGAGTCACCTTATTGAGGCCGTATGTGTCAATGATACTGAAACTTCTAATCTACAAGTTGTAACAAGAGGTCAAAAGATCAAAGAGGGTGACAAAGGAATTGTAAAACCTGTCGAGGGGGAAGCCCTAAGGAAGATGCTAGGGAAAAGCGAGTCCTAAATCCTGATATGGAAGGTGGATCTTTAAGACCTGTTGGTAGTAAAGTTGATCCCGAGAAGGATAAAGGATTGCCAAGAAAGAAGGTAAAGGCTAAAAAAGAGGCACCAAAGCTAATTGAAAGACCAAAGGAGAGAATGGTTTGGCTCGAGAAGAGAACTTTGGCTAGCTACCATGGCTTTGACCTAGCAAGTTCTCTTTGCAAAGTTAAACCAGATGAAAATCTCCTACAATTGATTAAAATTTCTCCAGGAGTACGCAAGGAAATTCAAGAAGATCCTGCGTATAGGGTATATTGTAGAACCTTTGGGCATAGCTAGAGTGGAAGAAGATTAGTTCGATCATGTTGAAAAGCATTGCCCTATGGTTTCAGTGTATGTGGATGGAATATTAGTGGAGCACTCTATCATGGACACTGGATCCTCCGTCAATATCATGAGTTCAGATTTTATGGAGAGGTTAGGTCTAGAGATCCAAAAAGACGGCTCTACACTTCTTAGAATGGCTGATAATAGTCTAAGGCAACCAGAAGGTTGCATTACTAAAGTTTGCAGGACGTCCTAGCTATCAAGTTTTGCTAGGTAGGCCATGGATTCTATGGACAAACTATCAAGTCAATATACCCGTTGGTCAAGTGATTCTAGGTTGAGGTGCCCATCGTGTAATAGTGGATGATTACCCTGAGTCTCCTCAGAGTGAGAGAGCTCCATTATCCTCCACTGAACTAGAAACAGTAGATGATCCATCTACTGGTAGTGAGACATCATCGAGAGATGGATCTAAAGAAGGGTCCACTACAGAGGATATTTATTAGATAACCTTGAATGAGCCGATAGAGCCTCAAGATCAAATAAGAGATGCAGACATTATTGATTTGGACCTTGGCACACCTAATGATTCGCGGCCAACCAAATTAGGTTCCATGCTCAGTTCGGAAGAGAGAGAGGACTATGTGTCCCTGATTCAGGAGTTCCACGACATCTTTTCTTGGAGCTACGATGAACTTACGGGTATTCCTCCCAGTCTGGCTGTGCATACCATTCCTGTAAAGGAAGGTACCCACCTTGTATGTCAGAAAGTAAGGTGTATGCCTTTTGAACTAAGGGACGGGTTGTTTGAAGAGCTTCAGAAGTTGCGGAAGGCGGGTGATCTTCCTAGTTTAGCATACTGAATGGTGTTCGCCAGTTGTGATTAGAAATAAGAATAATAATCAAATCCGTCTTTGTGTAGACTTTAGAGAGCTAAATAAACATACTACTAAAGATTACTACCTATTGTCATTTATTGACCAAACTTTGGATCAATTGGCGGGTAGGAAAATATATTCGTTCATGGATTGCTTTACAGGGTATAACCAAATGGTGATTGCTGAGCAAGACAAGCTGAAAACGACATTTATCACTGTCTTTGTTACCTTTGCATACCATGTGATGGAATTTGGGTTATGTAATATACCTAGTTCGTGGCAAAGAACAACCAACAAGACCTTTGATGACATCTCCCGAGAGGAGTTGAAAGTATTCATTGATGATCTGGGGGCAGCCACTATAAGAGAAAGGTAGTTGATTATTTTGCAGAAGTGTTTCGAGCATTGCAGACAATTGTGCATAGCTCTCAACCCGCGGAAGTGCATCTTTGGAGTGCCTTATGGGCTATCGTTAGGCCATGTGGTCAGTTTAGTAGGGATTGTGACTGACCCTAAAAAAATCAAGGTCGTAGTTGCCATGAGTCCGCCGCGTACTCCAAAGGAAGTGCATAGCTTTTTGTCCATCAGTAGGGTATTATCAAAGGTTTATCAATGCCCTGGCAGAAAGAACGTTGCCACTGACAAGCCTATTGCCCTTTACTATCGGTTTGCCTGGAGTGATGCTTGCAAAGTATCTTTTGATGATGTGAAGTAAGAGCTTGCCAAAGCACCTAAAAGGGGCAAAATGTTCTATAGATTTTCAGTAGCAATGTATAGTATTAGCTGCTGCTTATCCCAAATTTGGGAGGAGAAGTGGTACCATCCCAGAGCTTTTGCTAGTCGGAAGTTGGGTATATCGGAAATTAACTACACCTGTATGTAGAAGTTGCGCCTTCTTGCGATGGTATTTGCGACCAAAAAGTTCAAGCACTACATTCTTTATAAGAAGGTGGTTTTTTATATGAAGGTGAAAGGGCTTGCTTATTGTTGAGTAAGTTACAGCCGCCTGATCATTTAGCAAAGTGGTTAATCACTTTGCCGGAATTTGATTATGAGATTAAGAGCAAGTCGCTGAAGCTACAGGGCATTGTCGAGTGTCTTGTGGATTTCGAAGAGCCAAAAGAGGTCTCAGCTGAAGGAAGTGATATGGAAACTTTGTTCACAATTGATACGACGTCTATTCCCTCTTGGTATGCTGCTATAATACATTATCTTTCTACGAGAGAGACTGGAGCTACTTTATCAAAATCAGAGAAGAGAAAAATTAAATAGCACTCATTGAAATTTTCCTTGATCGTAGAAACACTATATCGGCAGGGTATTGATGATATCTATCGCCGATGTGTGATGCTTGACAAGGTTCCATTTATATTGGAAGAGTGCCATGACTCCGCTTCTGGAGGGCACTTTACTGGGCGGTTAACGACATAGAAGGCTTTAAGAGCTGGATATTGGTGGCCGTCCATCTTCCAAGATTCATTTGACTATGTCAAGAGATGTGATAGATGTCAAAGACATGAGAGTAGAGAGAATAGAAAGTGTCCACTTACGCCGATTATGGCTACCCTTCCATTTGAGAAGTGGGGCATCAATTTTGTGGGACCTATTATCCTGTCGTCTACTACTCAGAAAATATACATTATAGTAGCAATTGATTACTTTACAAAGTGGTTAGAAGCACGGGCGATGAGGCAGGACAATACAAAAGAGACTGCCAGTTTCCTACTTGAGCAGATCATATGTCGTTTTGGTCCGCCAAGGAAAATAGTATCGGACCGTGGAACCCATTTTTTGAACAAGGTAACTAAAAGCCTAATTGAAGCATGGAAAATTACGCATAATAAGATGATCCCCTATAATTTGCAAGCAAATGGACAAGTTGAAAGTACCAATAAGCAGCTTGTGGGTATCCTATCTAAAATAGTCTCCGAAAAGAAGCGGGACTGGGATACAAAATTATATGTGGCAATATGGACATATAATACGATGTTCATGGCTACACCCCATTTAAATTAGTTTACGGGAAGGAATGTGTCTTGCCCTTAGAAATTGAGTTGCCAACCATTAAATTCGCAATCAATCATTCTTTGGGTGATGAAGATGCCCTATTTGAGCGGTTTACAACTATAGCCCACTTGGATGAGCTTAAATTGCAAAGTCTGTTGCACCAGGAGGTGGCTAAACGTCGAATGAAGTAGTTGCATGATCTAAAAGCGAAGAAATATACCTTTAAGAAAGGCAGTTAGTTCTATACTACGATGCACGTAGGGAGCTATTTCCAGGAAAGCTGGAACCTAGATGGGATGGCCCTTACAAGATAGTTCGGTTAGGTAAAAATAAGTCCACGAATTTATTAGTTGATCTACAGGGAGTGGAATTTAAGAATAAGGTTAATCTTAATAAGATTAAAACTTATTATTTTTTAATATGCTAACATGCTAAATGCATTACAGGTCTATGCTAGGGTCGATTTGAGACCTACAAGAGAGCTTAAACTAGTTGATGGGGCGGTTAATCCCTTATTTGGAGCATCCATATCTTGAGCAAAGATATCATCAGGGGAAGCTTATTTGGTGGAGCAAGGGATACAATGTGATTGAGCAAGAAGACAATGCCTTTATGTGGGAGATCAAATTTTTCTGCCATCATTGTTTACAAATTTTGACAAGCATCCCTATTGAGTTTAATGAAGAAGGTGGGATGGAGTCGTTAGTTCATCCCCTCAATATGTTGAATTTTGACTATCATAATTACGAATAGGGGAGTTCTTGATGGCTAGTTGTGTAAACCCATTATGGACGTACACATTATACTTTGATGGAGCGTCCCGGGGGTCTAATAAAAAAGGGAGTGTTGGAGTAGTTATCCGAGATCCCCAACGTAGGGTTGCAATGAAATTAGCTGTTTATCTCGGGGTAGGATTCACTAACAACATGGCAGAGTATAAAGCCTTGATTATGGGACTGAATATTGCCAAGAAAGTTGGTATTCGACGGTTGTTGGTAAAGCGGGATTCCCAGCTGATCTTAAATCAACTCAATGGGATATATACAGTCCAGAATCCCATCCTTCGTATGTATCATCGCACTACTATAACCCTACTTGATGAATTTGAGAGTGAATCTCTTCAGCTCATTCCACGTTATTGGAATCAGTTTGTGGATTCCTTAGCTAATTTTGCTTATGAAGAGGACCTCTTCTTCAACTATGGTCCTAGTCCAAATGTCACTTTTGATCATGAGACGGGACCTGGTTGCTTGTGGGGAATGTTAACAGACCATGCATTATATGGCAGGCAATGGTTGATATGGGTGATGTGAAGAGTGGCTGAGACCCATCTACCACTATTATCATGGACCCATAGGTTGATCAAACGACATGTTATGCGTATGTCTCTTGCTATGCAAGAGGTATGGGTCACAACTTGATGTATTTAGTTTAATAGGGCTGAGAGCCCTATTTTCACCCTTGGAATGGAGCGTATTTTCGTATATCTACCTTCTTCCAAGGAGGGATCTATATAAGTTGGTTTACTTGATTTTCTTTAGGCCAAGAGGGACAGTTGTTTTAAGGTTTTAATTATCTATTTCCTTAGGCCAGGAGGGCCATTTAGTTTTGTCGTGTCATGTTTGATTTCTTTAGGCCAAGAGGGCCAGCTAGTTTGCAGTGAAATGTGCTATTTCTTTAGGCCAAGAGGGCCCATGTTTGTTTGGTCGGGTATAGTTAATGGTTTTTGTTGTAGTGATTGCATCATACAGGTTGATGAAGTCGTTGGAGGGAGCCTTTGTTGCGAAGGAGCTTCTTGTGGCCATTCCAGGTGGTTTCGTCTCCTTTTCGAGTCTTTTCCCTTAAGCAATTAATGATATATGTGTGTGTAAGGGTTACTTTCTTTTGTTTGTTGGGGATCAGCACTCGAGGCATGAAGTCCTAGGTTTAGGCTCTGTATGTGGGGGAGGTCTGAGTAGTCATTGCCTCCTGCAAAGGCATTGTCATGCATTGAAAGACCTGTTTTAGAAGGCAATTCCAGTGACCCGTTTTGCTGACCTACTAGGCGGCCATTCTAGGAGTTCCTATCAGTTGTGAAGCAGTTAGAGAAACCTACTAAAATAATGATGGAAAGAGGCAAAACCCTAAATATTTGGAAGACAATATATGAATATACGGAGGTGTGTAAAAAGGGGTTCTAACCCCTATAAAAATAGAAAAGAAAAGAAAGAAAAATCCTTAAGCTGTTGTTTATCGCCTTGCGAGGGCTTGGTAGGTTCCTAGGGACGAGACAAGACCCGAGGCCGATGCCTTGTCTTTCGAGGGGTGGCATCTATGCTGAAAAACAAAGAATACAAGAAGGTTGGAGCGAAAATAGAAGTGAGAATTAGAAAAGGATTCGGTATCGCCTTGCGAGGGTTTGGTAGGTTCTTGGGTACCAAGACAGGACTTGAGGTCGATGCCCTGTTCTCCTTGGATCACTACGCTCAGCTCCCTCCTTTTTACATGCCCGAGTATGGAAAATAAGAGGCTAAAAGAGTAATGTGCTAAAATAAACTATTTCTTGATTAGGCTATAGGAGTTCTCGCCTAGTAGAAGCTCCTAGTTGAGTTGTCCTTAGTTAGGTAGGTAGTTCAAACCACCACTTAAGATGACCTCTTTGATAGTTCTTTTTAGCTTGGTTGTGTTGCAGCAGTTGGTTAGCGACTAGCTTAGGTTTTCTGCCAGATTATGCTAGACTTACTCCTTGTGGAATCATGCCTTGGTTTTGACAAGGGGTGGGGTGAGAGACGTGTTGTGTTTTGTTGTGTATCTATTTTGTATCAGCTTGATGCTCTTTGTGGTTGTGTTTATGTGCAGATCTATTTATGGGATTTGACGGGCTGAGTCGTCCTATCCTGTGGTCGCCAATGATGGATGATTTTTTATGCCAAGAAGTGCTTAAAAATAGCCAAAAATTTTGAATTTCAGGGAAAAAATAGACTTCATCGGAGGCGACGGTTGCAATCAATACGATTTTAGCCGGCAATGCCCGAAAGTACTTAAAAGACCCACTAGAAGACAATTGATGAATTTTCATAATTTTTTGGCATGTCGGATGAGACCCTGGGAGATGCCCAGCAGTGCGGGACTTCAAGACGGACTGTTTGGATTTTTCAGACTTCAATTCAGACGCCGGATGCGGAAGATAGGCCGGACGGGAGGCCAAGACCCAAGGTCAAGTGGAAATGGACTTTAAAAGTTTCAAGATTCATGACTTTTGGAAGCTTAGAAAAAAAAAAACGAATTTGTGAGGGGGGAGGGGGGGCGTTTTTTTCGGCACAGACTAAGAAGAAGGCGCCATGGCCACGTTTGATGGAGAGGGGGGTTGGAGAGCCTAAAAGCGACCCCCCCAACTGAGTTGATGCTTGATCTACATCCTATCTTCACTCCTGATCGTTTGCTTTCATTCATCAAATGGCTACCCAATTGTGGAGATCAGAATTCAGTCTTTCTCTCTCCTGCATAAAGGCACTTCATGTGGCAAGAATTAAGAAGAGAATCGGGAGATGGATGCTTGTCCGGGAGACACCGGATTGTTACAAGAGGATGAGGAGGCTGAAGGCTGAAGATCTATGCTGAAATCCATGGCTGGTTGGTTGATACACATTCCCAATTAAATATTCAAAAAACCCGAAACACGCAAAAAGGCGGTATGCTCTATTTTATGAAAGAATTTTACTTGTTTTTTTATCATTCATGGTCTAAATGGTGTGTACATGGGCTGAAAATTTATTGGAATGTTCCTTGCATTATGTTTGAGGGCATCCGTATTGATTTACATCAATTATAAATTTTCAAAACCCGAAAAAACACAAATTTTGATGAAAATTTATAGTTTCTTTGATTTTGAGTTGGGAAAAATGAGTAGATATGGGATAAAATAAGAAAAAATGTTGAATTTCAATTCCAATGATCATCATTAAGAAAAAAAACTAGAAAATACCTATTTTATATTAAAAATAAATAGAAAAAATAGAGAAAATTGGAAAAAAATGGGTTTATTACATTTAAAAAAATAGAAAAATAAGATCTATGTATGTGAATGTTTGACGGGGCTGAAGCATGAGGTTAAGCCTCAGTTTGCCCTTGTCCTTTGTATTAAAGTGCATATTTATTGCTTTTACATACAAGAAAATGACATAAAAGAACCTATACACCTATGCATTGCAACAAAATTTAAACGGTGAGGGGGAGAATGATGTTATACAATAGTTTAAGCACTGAAATAATAAAAAGTCTGATTTTTCTCTTTATGCATAACATTTAGGATGCGATTTATTTAGAAATAATGGATCTAGCAGCACGAGGTTTACCTTGGTGCTAGGTTCCTGCAACGAAGCATTGCGTATTACGAAAATTCATTAAAAGGGCTGTTTTTGCATGACACATAGAGACTGATTTTATACCATAATTGTCTGTACACAATAAGGCATACACCAATGCACGAATCATATACACATGGTATCTATTCCTAGCATGCACATCAATTGGTTGAAGTATAAATGACCCACACTGGAGAGAGTAAGGCACCCAAGTTGTAGGTTTAGACGGTGGGTCCAAGAGGATAAGTAAGTGAGGACTGGTACATTCCTGGAATGATATAATACTGTTACCAAGAGTGGAGTCTGTTTTGTATGTGTTATATGTGCTAGCAACGCATCGAGGGGCCAATCCCCAAGGTGTAGGAGGATTGCAGTGGGGCCGCGGCAATCAGCCGAGGGGTGCCTCCTATGTTGTTCTACATCGTGAATTACACCAAAATGTATAGGGTCTCCCTCTGAGGAGGCTGAGAAGGTTAAGGGTTGGACTACAAACACGGTACAAATGCAAAATGTACGTACGATGGCAGGGCAATGTGTCCTATAGACGCTCTTGACCGCGAGGCCGTGGGGTTGTCTTGTGCATGTTAAAGGTTGAGCTAGTGCTATAGCTAGTGTTGGCCCATTTTAGGTCCCATCAGTTGCATTTCCCTTCTCTGCACGATCCAAAGCATGAGACAAAACTTCAAATTTCATGGTGGCAGCCTTGTATGTATCAAGAGAACCAAGATATTCCTCAATCCGCAACCCGTATGTAACAACATCTAGCTGCATATGCATTTCTTGTGCCAATTCCTCAAGTTGCTTCTGCATACCCCCTTTCCTAAAATTTGGTCCAAGAGGCAACCTTATCTCTCTTGCATGAAAATTTCCATATTTTTAAAAGACCAATTTTTTTGTCTTTGCATCATGATAAGCCACATAGTCACACTTTTCATATTGAAGACTGTCACACCATATACATATGTGTTTCAATCCTTCTCTAATAGGACTTTAGACTGTCGCATGTCCCCCTTTCTCCACTTTTTCATCCAATTTTGTAGCATTCAGACTAAGATCATGCAATCCCTTCACTAACTTGTCCATCACAACCTCTTTTATAGAAAATAGTTAGCTTTGTTGCAATTTTTGGTACTTTCATAGAAACAATAGGTATAGTCTTTGAAGCTAACCACAATTTCATTCTTTTCCTCTTTACAATCATATTTATAACTTTTATTACATATACCCAATCAATTTTTAGCCATGCCTCTAATGTCTCATCCTCCAAATGGTCAACTTTTAAGAATAATTCAATTTTCTAACTATCTAATGACTTTTGGTCATTAATATCTAGCTGTACATATTGGTTTTCAAATTCATGTGCAAATATATAGTTGCAAGCCTTTTATTTGGTCTATCTACTGAATCCATGAAAGTTTTGCATAATACTAAGCTGGTGTCTTCAAGGAAAACCTCTTCTCTAAGAGGTTTCTTAAAGGTAGTCCAATTTGGATCCTTTCTATATAAGTTTGCAAGTTGCTCTTTCAGTTCCTATGTGACAAGATGAGAAAAATACCGGCCCATGCATATTGGGGAACCCCATTAAATTCTATTTTTGATGCATATATCCATACATAAGTTGATACATTCTACCCATTAAATTGCTTCATCTCTTGTTCAACTACTTGCAAAGCATTCATAGCTGTGGTCTCAAGCTTCTCAAAATCCTTCCTTCTTTGTTGTTGCTACCATTGTTGATGTTATTGTTGATATTGCTATTACTATGTTTGATACAACAAACTCAAAATTTTAAGCCACTTATTGCAATATGCCACTTGCACCTGATCTTGAAGCTCCTAAATAATCACCCATGTACGTCATGTACCTGGATTGACATGCAATCTTATGTTCACTAGACAGCTTGATGATGCAAGATATCATATATATTTTGGAGACTCTACATGGAAGATTACTCGTGGAAGGCTTGTGCTTGCAAGAGGTGCCAAGGCTGGCAGCCTCTACCCCTTAATTGTTTTTGGATCTACAGTTGATCATGCTTTGTCTATGGGGTCTTTACCTCATGTATCTCTTTGGCATGCCCATTTGGGGCACATGTCTGTTAAGGGAATGAAAATTCTTTTTGGTTTGTAGTACGTACCGCCCCTTGACTATTCTCATTTTGATTCTTGTGATCATTGTCTTTATGGCAGGCAGACTAGGTCTATGCATAAGAAGTATGGTATGTCACGCATGAGTGAGCCCTTGGCTTTGGTTCATTCTCATGTCTGTGGGCCCATGCCCTGTCAGTCTATGGGTGGTGCGAAGTATTTTGTTACTTTCATAGATGATTTTTCATGTAAAGTATGGGCTTATCCCATAAAGTAGAAGTTCGATGTATTGGTAGTTTTTCAGAGATGGCTTGCTTTGGTAGAAAACCAGTCTAGGCACAGGCTGAAATGCCTAAGGACAAATAATGGGGGTGAGTATGTCTCACGTTCTTTTGAGCAGTTATGTGATGAGAGGAGTATCAAGCATCTGTTGAGTGCCCCCTATACCCCTCCCCAGAATGGTAGGGCTGAGCAGATGAATATGACCATCTAGGAGAGGGTTCACAGTATGCTTAGCCATGCTGGCCTATCCCAGCACTTTTGGGCTAAGCCAGTGATGACTACCGTGCATATCATTAATAGATGGCCCTATAGTGTCATTGATTTCCAGATTGGAGAGGAGGTATGGACAGGAAAGCCTCCCTCTTATGCACATTTATGTGTCTTTGGATGTGAGGAATTTTGCCATGTGCCCAGGGACAAGCATAACAAGCTAGATCCTAAGAGTCTTAAATGCATATTCCTTAGCTATGGAGATGCAAGAGAGATGGGTTACCGTTTATGGGATTCGCAGGTGCAGAAAGTCATCCGCAGCCACCATGATGTAGTCTTCCATGAAGATAAGATACATAGGCAACTTGAGAAGATAGTGGAGATACACAGGGTTATATTTTAGGAGAAGCCACGAGCTCACGTACAGCCAGCTGGACTGTGTAGAAGCAGCGGTAGGTACTCTTGGCCAGGGTGTTGGACATAATGTTGGGCAGGTAACAGAGCTGCAGTGCAGCGTTCTACTAGAGATAGATGCCCCCCTAACATATTTTAGCTCTCGATGCATTTTGTCTTGGTTACAGATACAAGAGAGCCTTTCACTTATGATGAGGCTATGTGCAAGGGTGACAATCACTTCATGGGAGAGGGCTATGTAGTCTGAGATAGACTCCTTGCATAAAAATGAGACTTGGAATTTGGTTTCCTTGCCTAGTGTGGCAAGAAGACTCTCCCATGCAAATGGGTGTACAAGTTGAAGAGTACCCCTGGACACCCCAAGCCAGCTTAAAGGCAAGACGTGCTAAGGGTTTTAAATAAGAGCATGGAGTTGACTTTGATGAAGTCTTTTGATGGGACCTAAAATGGACTAGCACTAGCTATGGCACTAGCCGGACCTCATACACAACAGACAATTCCACCACACACATGGCCTCGCGGGCCAGGAGCATGTGTAATAACTAATTGCACTAGATACTTCTAATATTGTGTTTGTAGTTGAATAAGAGTCCAATGGCACCTTCCCCAAAACTTCTTAGAGGGGGTATCCCACACATATTGGCAATAAGTGCCATGCATTACACACATAAGGAAGAACCTCTGGCTAATGGCCCTAGCTCCACTGTGACTCTCCTATACCTCAGGTACATGCTATCAAAAATTGTCCAAGCTGCATGTGAAGTTTCTGCATTCCTAATATGTCCCAGCATAGTATTATCAATGACTGCAGATAGCCAGTACATCACCTTTTTGTCTTTCGCATACCACTCTTTCCATACTTTTAACTCATCTACAGTCTGAGGGATACCCAACTTTGGCTTCTTTTCTTCACCTAAAACAAACTCATAAAGGTCCTTTTCAATGAGGAAGTTTGTCACATGGAACTTCCATGAAGGGTAGTTGTTCTTGTCGAGCTTCTCAATAATGGGATTTCCACTGTTCTCTACCATTATCACAAAAAAGGATACAACACAGCAAGCTAGTCTTCTGCAATCTTTCACAACACGTGCACAACACTACACCAAGCAACCTTTCTCACTGATTGCTCAATAGTACATGTAATTTGCAACCTATTTGCAGGTAAACCTTATGTTTCCTTCCTACAAACACCTCAAAAATTACAGATTCATAATCTATAACCTATGCACCCACTTTCGGTCAATACATCCGAAATCACAGTGTACTCTGAAATTATTGTCCGCACAACCTTGGGGCTCTAAAACGGGGCCTAAAACGGTCTTAGACACTCGAAATAACTGTGAGAAAGCCCTAAAGGGCCTATCTACACAATGTACAGTTCTCTGCTCGCACACGAAATCTCATAGCAATCTGAGATTTTTGCTCGACCCTGCTTTCAATGCCTCCACAGGCATTATCCAAGAGAGAGAGTGGAAGAACGAGAGAGCTTCTTACCCGTTGCTTGCTTGCTCGAACCTTGCTTCTTCTCCTTCACTTCAGCCTTCAAAATCAGCCTCTATCGGTGGTGTGGCTCTGATACCATGTTAAGAATCGCATGATGGGGGGATTTGCTTGAGCTGCTGCACCAAACACACACTATATACACAAGAGGAAGCTCACTCAAGAACACAAGAAGAGAGATGGAGGCCAAAACGTTTTCTTGCTGATTTTTCTTCTTCTTCCACACACTATACAATATACAAAAAGTATAGATAGGATACAATATAAAGGAAAGTGACATTCTAAGTCAAACAGTGCATAACCGACTATACTAATCGATTGGCACTATATCTTTGCCAGTTGTAGGTAGGTGTAACAAACTAAAAATAATAAGTGATGAGTTAGTGGCCATGTGAGTATCATAATGACCACCAACATGCTAAGTGTAGACGTGCGGACTCCTCTAGCCAGGTGGTCCATCATTAATGTCCGCACGTTTTGATCTTGCCATCTCAACATTCAACTCTAAGAGTTCTTGTTCCATAGGCTTAGGCATCATGATTGCAATCTCAAATTCCATGCCAATACTGTATGGGACACCTGTAGTTTCTTGATTGACTAGTTCAATGGCCCTATCAATCAATTTCAAAATTGGAGCATTCTAGATGTCAGGCATTTCTATTGACTAGCTAGGGCGAGGGCTACTACTTCTAGTGGGATTTTGGGATCTTGAGACTAATCCACAAATGCATGCACTTGCATGGTTCTTTAGGCACTTTGTTAAATGAAAGGGTCATGATAGGTGAGTGATAGGTCCAAATTCTTAGGGGCTCTATCAATGGGTTAGGTTTTTTCTTATCTTAGCTGGTTGGATTTCTTTGTGGCTTTATTTGTTCTTGTTATTTACTAGCCTTTAAAGTGAGGTTGTTTTTGCACAACTGTGATGATCAAACAATTTCTTCTTAGTAAGACTACTTGTGCAATGGTGATCCTTATGCTCAATCAAGTATTCCTTCTTTTAGAGAAAGATATGTGTAATAGTGCTTGAAGGTGAGTTGGTACACAACGAGGCTTCCTTCTTTCAAAACAATACGCTATATTAAAGCAAGTTTTTCAATGAATGCAATGTTTCCTTCACTTGAGGTTTCAATTGCATAGGTTTCTTGTTCCTAGATTCTCTTGCATGATTGGACTTCTACATGTAGTCCTAACTAATATGTGATATTAAAACAAGTTTTTCAATGAATGCAATAGTGTGATATTTGCATGGGGTTTTAGTCATGATTTTTTATTTTTTATTGCTTGGTCTTAGTTTTTGCTTCACGATTGGGCTTCTACATGCAACCCTTTATTATGCCTAAGATGGGTACTCTTATCCTCAATGCTTATTAACAAAGTTTATATACTTATTAGGGCTACATACCTAATTGACATTGGATCCTAGTGTGTAGAGAGTGACTATTTTCTTAACATTTGAGACAAATGAGTGGTTGTTCTTGCCTCACTCCTAAGGGAAACAAGGGTTGGGATACATGGTGCCATAATTGAGATTGGGCTACTAAAATGGGTGCATGTAAGTGCAGTGGTGTTCTACTTAGCGTGATGTTGTGATAGTGACCTAGAGAGCTACAATACTAAGTGTACCAAGTGAGGGGGAGGCTCATGCCTATATTGACTTAATATGAGATGTGCCTAATGAAATGTGAGTAGTTCTACCTGGGTGAGATGCGCACCTTGTGATGGATAGAAGAGGGCTGATTGGTGAATGTGTGTATGTTAGATGCACACCTTGTTATGGATAGAAGAGGCTGAGTTGTGAATGTGTGTAGGATTTTTAAGGGCTTATGTCACCTATTCGATAGGCCCTATGAGGCGTGATATGGTCCTAATGGCTTTTTCTTTGACATCCTAAGTTGATAATTAGAGCTCCAACTATTCCTAATGGAAAGCTTAAGGTAATAGATTTACAAGAAATGATGGTGCGACCTGGGGACTCCTAAGGGTCACAAGCAAGATAGAGAGATTTCACCCTAGTTATCTATGTAAGAAGAAGTTTGCTTATGTGATTGCTATAGAGCTTAAGATGAAGCATCTGAGGATGTAAATGTGTAACGGTAGAGAATCTAGGGATTTCTAAGATGCATCCTAGGCTTGTTGATATTAAGAGTGAAGTGTCCTATGTCTATGAGCAAGAAGATTGGGCAAAGTGAGGTGGGTTAAGGGATGTAGTGCATGTACTACGATGAGATGAGGGTGGATTAGAACCTACCCAAGGGTATGGATGCATGTATTTGCATAGCCTAGGAGATGAAGTTTTAATGCAAGACAAGGTAAATACTTATTATTTATCTAGGGTTGCAAGTGTGTGGGGATTCAAGGATTAGGATTTACCTAAGGATATAGCTCTTGTGGGTATCCTAGCTTATCATTAGAGGATGTGTGGCTTGAAGTGGTCATGCTTCCATGCCTAAATTTGAACTCTAACTAAAAATCTAATCTCTATGCCCTTATTTTAGAGTGGGATAAAGATGCAATATGAATGTAACAATGGTGCAAATGTAAGCCGGGAGCTAGCTAAGGGCCTAGAACACATTACCATGTCCACTAGTGTGCATGAGTGTGTTGCCCTATTCAACCTTTGAGTACAAATGTGAGTGCACATGGACTAGAATAAGTGTGTGCTTATTTTGTGTTTCTTCTAGCAATTACAAGGTACTATCACTCAAAATATTGCATAAAATTTTTTCCTTTTGTTTTATGTTGGAATACACTTAAAAATTATAAACTTTTTACCTCTTTGCATATGGGAAGAAAATGAGCATTATTTAAACCTCAAAGAAACTAAGTTGGAAAAAAAATAGATTATCTTCAACATGGAATAGTAAACAATTCAAATTGGACCCTTGAATGTAGTGCTTCAAAAGCTCGAGTGGACAAGATTTGACTGGGTTTTGTAGGGGGATGGCTCCAAGTTTATCTATCAATGTAGTCGTGGGAGCTTCTCACTCAACCACCAAGACCCACAGACCGCTTATTGTTTCAAGCATTTCAAACCAAGTGCAATGGCTACCTCTCACATAGCCGTATGCGAGCTCACACCTATGAGTGTAGTGAGCTTGCCTTCATGCCCGATCAAGTTGCCTCCTCCCTCAAGCTCTCCGATATAGCTCCACAATCCAAGGTGCAAGGCCGCTCAAGCAAGCTCGATCCTCAAGCTCCATTGTAGCATGCAAGACAAGAGAATAGAAAATAAGAGAATAAGAGAAGAGAGGAGAAGATAATTTGCTTCTCCACCATAGTTCCTCACCCTCACTCCCTCTCTCAAGCACAAGCACAAGCACAAGCAAGAGCAAGAAGAAGAAGAAGAAGAAGAAGAAGAAGAAGAAGAAGAAGAAGAAGAAGAGAGCTAGTTTTAGCCACACAGAAGAATGAGCTTCTTCATTAACTTTTTTGCCTTTTTATAAATGCCCTACTCCTCCTTGGGCTCCCATCCCTTTTTTTATATATGACCAATCATTTTAGCATATGTCCTCCTTCCCTATTCCCTTCCTATTTACATGATTCCTTCACCCATGCCTGTCTACATTTACAAGTTTCACAAGAGGGATCCTAGAGCTCTTTTACAAGGATTTAGGGTATACTTTTATATTTGAAATGTGCCTTTCCCTTTTTGCACTTGGACTTTTTGCACGCCTTGACAACCTTTTTCCTCTCTATCCTCTACGTCTTTTTAATTTTATTTTCTTTATTTGTGCTTTCTTTGCACTACTGAGGTTAACATTACCCCCTCCTAGCCGAGTGCTAGTCCCATGGTACTTGTTAGTGAGGGCTTGGGTGGTTGAAGGTTTGCTATGTGGGTCGATGATGGGGCTTTGGGAGATTGGCTATGGAAAAGAAGCATAACAGAATGGATGAGAGGTCGTAGAGTCGAGCCTCTTCCATCGTGGGCCTTTGATATCAGTGGTTATCGTGGGTTACCGAATGTACCTAAAAAGAAGAAGGAAGTGCACTACTTGGGGGTGTATCTACCTCACTATGCAGTGCATGATATCTGTGCTAGTGGAACTAGAAGTTGGGTCAAACCTGAGGCAAAAGCCCACAGTGTTGTCCCACACTTGAGGACCTAGTTCGTGTACACGGGGAGGTGTTGTGGGTGTGACTTAGAGAGACATGTCTAACCGTAGGTGAGTAGGAGCTCCTTAGGTGTGTCATTCTACCCTTGATGTACCCTAAGTGTGTGAAGTGGGAGAAAGGGCTAATGATATAATTCTCCCTAGTAGGTGCAATGTTTGTGGCACTTTGATGGTACACGAGAATCCCATTTTGTCCTTTTCGTGTGCTTCATCTCTGTCTTTTCTTTTCTTTTTTTTCTTTTTTTTCCTTTTTTTTTCATTTTTTTGGACTGAATACATGGAGAGGGAGTACGCTAGATGTCATCTCTATGCTCTTTAAGGGCTACACTACAAGGGAACCTAAGGGACTTGATAAGGAAGTGTCTACTCTCTACAGGTAGCCCTTTATGCTAACGTGTATATTTAGAGGTGTTGTTGATAGGAAGGGGTGGTTGCACCTAGTGAAGTGGCTATCATTCATATCTTCTCGGATGGTCATGCAAAAAGAAGGCAAGAACACGGCCCTCGGCCATCATGCAACTATCAATTTTTGTGTTTAGATCAAATAAGAGAGAGAGAGAGTCGAGCCTCTTCCACCGTGGGCTTTTGTTTGAGTGAAATCCTAAGTACCCTAGGATAATTACATGTGGTGATAAAGGCAGGGTCAAGGTAGGAGAATTGGTCAAGGAAGTGCATGATGGATGGGTGGATGTCCCACTCAGTAAAGATTAGGCACTCCTCTGGGCTTTCTGCATTCACATTGTCAATTTTTGGAAAGTCGTACCTGCCATGCATAACTCGGTTGTAATCTACCCATATTCTTCGCAGATATGGCGTGTAGGTAGGGTCATTGCTCTCATCTAGTATGGTGTCATTGAAAGCCATCCAAGCATCAAGGTTGGTGTCCTAGACACATCTCCGCTAGTATGGTTGGGCTTCATATCCACTGATGGTCTTCAAAATCTCTCAAACCTTGTTTTTCCAATAATCTGTAGGCTCTCTCTGCCACCTTGTGGAATGTCTTCTTCTTCCCTGTGCCACTCTTAGAGATAGAACTCTATCTAAAGAACGAGGGTAGTGGAAGGAGAACTCGAATGGTTGACTTTGGTTTTCTCATTGCTCCCAAATAGCCAGTTCCTGGGATCAATTTACATGGTAGCATTCCTCTCTTTGTGGAACTTGGACCTTAGGAACTTGTTGCGGCCTTGCTTAGAGTCTCCTTTGTGCTAGCTCTACCTACTCTCTCTACCTACAGTTTCTTTCCACAACCCTCTCAAGGGTGGCCTCCTCACCTTCCTCTTCCGATTGAGTTTGCACCTATTGTGCGGGGCTTGGTACTTGTGGCTGGTCTTCTTCATCTTGGCCTTGCTCAAAATCTAGCCCTTCTTCGCTCGGTGCTTCCATTGAGGCTACAATGGGTGGTTGAGCTATTTTTTCTGGCTCATCAAACCCTAATTCTTCTATCTCCCTTATCGAGAGCTATCCTGCCCACAAGTAATGTCATTGTTGCTTTGTGCTTAGGTTGGTGCTCTCTTTTGGTACTCTTTCATGGAGACCGTATCTTAGGACTCGTCTTGTAAGTTCTAGCTTCCTCAGTAGCCCTTCCATGGTATCTTCACTCTCAGCTTGGGTCACATGCATGACTATGTATGAAAAAGCCTATTGTTAGACCTCAAGACTTCCAGCGGTATGTTCATCCCATGCCCTGGCCTTTTCGCTCATCCTCTCTACGCCCTGACTTCTCCTATTTGAGGTGGTTCAACTGCTCTGCCACTCGTTCTTGCTCTAAAAGGGCCATTTGGAGTTGGTTTTCCATTTTTGTCAGTTTTTTTGGCTGCCACTTTGTTTCTTTGTGCCTTAGCCTCACACAATTTCTTGAGTAGCTCTTCCTTTTGTTGTTTCTCATTTCTACACTCTATGTAGGCTTGGGTCCTAACCCTTTCTAGCTCCTCAGTTAGCTTGTCCTTCGATTCTCTTCAACTGGTCGAGGTACTCTTGCATCTGCTTGTTCTGCTTATAGAAGAATTGAGAAGTCCCCCTCCAGCACCACATGTTCTCTACTTCCCTTGCCATGGGGATCTCTTGTGACTTTCTCCTTCATTTCCCCTTCTATTGCATGTTTGGCTTCCAATTCTTTCCTCAAGTCATATATCTATCTTTGTTGGGTGGCTATTTGGTGTGTTTTTTCGAGTTGGTAGGCCAAGTATGTTTTCTTTGAGCTTCCAACTCTGCCAATGCTACCTTCCTCTCCTCCTTTTATCTTTCCAGATGGCCTAGGAGTTCCTGGATGTACTCATCATACAGTGTTGACCCTAGCATGGCCGAGGGTATGGACATAGTCGAGGCCTCCACCCTGGCTTTCTTTGGGTCTTTTTTGGATTCAGCGTCCATAGCAGCAAGCCTCTTTGTTCCTGGTATGGGGGCTCCTCCATTGGGTGTTGGTCCAACCTGTTGCACCTGTTGACTAGGTATTTTACCCAACCCATCACGTTACTTTGGTCCACTATCGCATCACCTTGGCTAACAATTCAATCCAACTTGTGGATGTAGGCATCCAAATTTATTTCATCTAGGGCCCCTATTGCGATACTCTGAAGCATTCGCACTAGGATCCAAGCCATAAGGGTATTGTATCGGTGACTAGAGAACAGGGCTGCACCATCTTTGCCTCCAACTGGACGATGCAATAAAGGATTTCTACTAAAATGATCCCATCATTAGTGTGCACCTTTGTCTTTAGCATCTTCAACATGCCATAGACATCTCTCTTTGGCCTCTTTCCCTATGTGTTGGTCAACCTTAAAGCCTTCTCCACTATTTTAGGGTAGCTGAGCACAACTCCTTTTGGGCAAGCCTTCCTTCCTTGCGTCAAAGGTTCTCAGGAACTTTGTGCACTTTTCGTGGTTGCAACCTTCCCTATGTATATATGGAGATTGCATTGATCAATTGTTTGTCTCACCATGCCTTCCTTGTTCACTAGCTCCCCCAAATTGCTAACACTGCAGTACTTTAGCCGTTGTAGACTTGTATTTCAATGGGGCCAATGTAATATTTCCTCAATGAAATATTGAAGACCCTAAATCTCGCGCAAAAGCGATTCAAAGTAACCTTCCACAACATAAAAACCTTGGGCTAAGTGCTCTATCCTCAAGTACTAACAAACACCAGGCCGTGTTGTGCGTAAGAGGCCGTGGCTAAAATCCATAGTCCATTGCGGGAATGCCCCTTCAAGGGAAACATGATAAAGGATTATTTGCAATTTTTTTTAAAAACTCCCCTCCCCTTCAGCCGTTGCATGGCGGGGAGAGGGAGTATGAATAGGTGTATGGAGGGGTATGGGGGAGGGAAGCATGCACCCTGCCACTTGTGTGGCCACCCCCTCCCACCTTTAGCCTATAAGAACCCCCCTCCCAATCTTAAGGGGAGAGAAGGAAGGGATCATGCTGCTACTCGCCACCCTGAGGAGGTGCCTGCCGCCTTCTGCCTATCGCCACCAGGATGCCGCTGCTGTCATCATCGTTGTCATCATCATCATCATCATCATCATCATCATCATCATCATCATCATCATCATCATCATCATCATCATCATCATCATCATCATCGTCATCTTCATCTCCATCGTCATCCTCTCCATCATCATCTCCAATCATCACTCCCTCACACGTCATCTCCCTGTTTCGAGAAGCTCGGAAGCTTCTATTAAAGCTTCCCTAGGCATATTTCACCCGTGCCTCCCGGTTTTTTTAAAACAATGTCTTGTAAGGCCTTTGTCCTGTGCGGAAGAGGAGATCTCGGACTGAGTGACTTCGAAACAGGTAAGTGAACAAGGAGAGTTCGTTGAGTCGAAATCTGCTACGTCAATGGCTCCTAAGAAAAAGTCAAGAGGAGCACACAGGGAGCTTCCACCCAAAGTATGAGAGTGCACAACGCCCCGATAATGAATCCCCAGGTTCCGAAAATAGTCCCTCATGGAAAAGATGCACAAATCATGTTTTAATCCACATAGGAAATGCATCGAAAAATTTATATACTTGTTCGATTTACAAAGTTTAGTTGCATGTCGAGTATTTGCAATTGCTTGCACTTTCGTGGTCAAGGGTAGTTGCAACTCTAAACATATGATGCATGAGTAAAAAGATAGAATTGTGCAAAGGCATCCTTGTTGCATCATGCAAAGGACAGGGCATATAACACGCAATGCACTTATGTAATAATTTCTTGGTTGTAAGATAATGGTAGGCGGTCACTAAACGATGCCTGAATAGTTGTAATGTATGGAAAAGATTTATGAACCTTGCAAATCGCATTCGATGATAGTTACATTCTAGGTTGGGTTAAGTGATAAAGAAAGGATTAATTCAATGATGGACTCATGGCATTTGCTCATGCATGGAGTTCTTTTATCAAAGTTTGAAATTGGGAAAGGATGCATCTTCATTAAAATGCAAAAGCTTGAATTCGATGCATCAACATAGGGTTTATAAGAATTAGTTCTGAATGTCAATCATTACAGTATAGGGCAAGGAAAAGAAATATTACTGTAGATCCTATAAAGGCAAAAAGGTCTATGGTCTTGAAATTTCATGGAATGGTACATCTCACACATCTTGCAGTTACTTACATCCCTTAGGGAAAGTACTTGCAAGTTTAGAAGAAAGTATTTGCATCTTTAAGCGAAAGTTCATCTTTAGTTGTGGGTTGGTTAGATCAATTAAGTAATTCCCATACAATGAGAAGCCTACATGAAATTCATAAAGGCATGATTAGTTAGCATATGACAGTCACCTCAATGTGCTAGGCATGGTTAAGCTGTGTTAAAATTCTGCCTAGTATCGCACTTGGGATGCTGATTTAACATTTCTGATCTTAAAGGTCCTACCCACATTCACGAAATGTTAGGATTGTCTAATCTCCTGTGCAAGAATGATCTAGGGTTCTCACCCTAAGGATCAGTTGACCAAATGCTAGACTCCCGCAAGGAATTTAGGGACCGGAGGGCCAAAACGTTTATAAAGTCTAGTGGGGTTAGGGTTTTGGATTGGGTCAATAGGACTCCCAAGCCCTATATCTTGATCAAAGGTATTCTTGGTCAAGGATTACCGTGTGATGAGAAAAATAATCCCACAAGTTAGGTGCTAACACCTATCTCGTGCAACAAGCTGCAACGTCGTATGGTCTTGTGTCTAAATCACAAAATAACACTGCTACACCTTAGATCAAGTTTGACAATTTCTAATTACAAGTCTAATTTTCTAGAAATTGAGTAGTCGTCCTGCTTCAACACTCTTTCTTGAAGACTAATTTGTGAAGCCAAGATAGTAATGAATTGCTGAGAAAGCAATTGACCAACCAAGTTAGGGCGACAAGGTTGCCCAGGATTTATTGGCCATAATATATGGAAACCTAAAGTAGCGACAATTTAGGTTAACTGGGTATAAACCCTAACCCAAGGAAAAAGGGTAATCAAGCAACTCAGCTTACAAAACCCTTGGGATCTTGCCAAGTCGTGATTGATCCAGGACAAAATGCTGGAAGCATTCGGAGAGAAGGAATCACACCTTAGCAGTTGGCCGTACAAACGACCACTGGAATGCTCGTGATTGTACACTTAGGAGCACTGTTTGTACTTCTTTGCTCAAGGAACTAATTTAGAAAAAATAACTAATGCTTCAGGTTAAAAGCCTGGAGGGAGAGGCAGTACTAATTACCTCCGACTGTCTGCCTGACCCTATCCAAGGGGGTTGTTAGCCTCGCCAGGTACGTGGACCGAACCTGTTGTGAGAGGTCTCTCCATGGGTGCTACTTGGAGCAGGAGGACACTTGGGTGCCAGGGGAGGCTCTGGCCGTAAATTCCTTGCCTCCGGATCCTACACAAGAGGCCAAGGGGGTTGTTAGCCTCGCCAGGTACGTGGACCGAACCTGTTGTGAGAGGTCTCTCCGCGGGTGCTACTTGGAGCAGGAGGACACTTGGGTGCCAGGGGAGGCTCTGGCCGTAAATTCCTTGCCTCCGGATCCTACACAAGAGGCCGAGGTGACTCAAGATGGGATCTCGAGGCTCGCATACTAGTCAACGGGTGGAACTTGGAATAGCGATCCATGTGGATTGCTGGGATAGCCTTCGGGCAGGTTTATTTGATGTATTCCAAAGACTGATAAATAAAGGTCAAATGTTGAAAAGGAACTTGTTTGAAATTGTTTTTCTATGTTAGTGCCTAAGTTACATGAAGAAACCAGTGATTAATTGGTTAATTAAGAAAGTTGTTTTTGCTTATCAAACTAAATGTGGTAGGTAATTAGATAACTAAAGCAACCCAAGGAAAGTGCGGTGGACGTGACTCTGGGTCCGTCCTACACGGAAGGGCAGTCTCAGTTGGCCGGGAACTTTTCTCAAGGATTTGACAGTGAGATAACAATGACCTAGAAACTATAGAGCTAGAGTCCTGATTTATGTTGTTTTAGGGGAACGGAATGGGACTATCCCTTACGGGCAGAGAGGTCGAGCTTCGCATCCCTCTCATTTCCCATTCGCCTTGAACCAAGTGCAGTATAAATCCGCTTCGACCCTGATGTTGTACACAAAGTGATTCATCTGGGGGCTCCACGCTAGCTACCTCCTAGGAACTTTACCATTAGGAAAACCTTGATTTAGGTCGGTCCTAAGTGGGAACAGCTGGAATGATTCTGCTTCATGGCAGACTCAGGAAGACCTAGATCGCAAACCCTGTGACATTCCTTGTGAGTGCCAGGCGGCGCTTTCTAGACTCTCTTCCTGATGGGCTGCTAAGATGTGTCCTACAAGTGGATAGGGGGACACGTTACAGTTGGTATCAGAGCGAACCAACGGGATCTAATATTTACAAGGAAACTTAATGAGGGGAAGTAGAGCAATGTTACCATTAAGAACATTTCCTTACTTACTTATGGATGCTGGCCTGCAGAGTCATGAAGCATGGAACAAATTCTTGGTGTTCCAAGTTATGTTTATGACTGCAATGCGTGCTTCGGATTATCGATGGAGGATAGGCATGATGAATATTCTAGACCGTATCTACAATCCTTCACCCTTGTACGTGGAATGAAGATGGACAGGTGAATCAAGAATATATTACATAACAGCCCACCGACTTGTGTACCTTCAGACCAACTTGAAGAGAATCAAGTGGATGGAGGATTTAAAGATCGTAAAGCTATTCATCTTTTTCGAGGCTCACTCAAACGCAACCCTACATGTCGGTGGTCGAAAGGTCAAGCAAAACAAGTATGTGTACGAGGAAGTGACTCAAATAATCCCTGTCGAACAGAATCAAGGTGCTGGGATGTTATGAGAAGAACGAGTATCAAAGGAAGGGATTCCCCAAGCTTCCTATGACCTATCAATTCTTGAAAATCCATGACACCTCTCCATATTATTACTCAGTTCCTGTAGTCGAATGTAACACAATCCTATTTCCCCCAAACTAATGTATCAACTTGTTCTACCTTCCCAAAATAAATGTACTCAAAAGGGCTATGCTCACATGAATGAATAATATTTTTTTAATCACTGCTGTCTTGGCTGTAAGTGTGGGTAAAGAAATTAAGTGATTAGGTCATTGGGCTAAAAGCTGAACTGGGCATATTAATGTAATGTGAGAAACGTTTAGCAAATTTTTAAGGTAAAGAATCTTATTGCCCAGGCGCAACCTCAAGGGCAGATTCCTAGTCCGACCCTTGCTCTAAGTACGGCTGTAATTCAAGAGAAGAAGTTTCTTCTCAAAAAAATCAAGTCACCCGAATTCGATGGTAAGGGAAGGATCGTCCAAACTAACGCCAAGATTTGGATCAAATGCATGGAGGATTATTTCAAGGCAGCAGGAATTGCACCCGATAACCAAGCAATGCTCGCAAAACTGAAGCTTACTGGCAAAGCAAGACTTTGGTGGAAACAATGGTGGAGAGACCAAGGGATCTCAGAAGGGTTAGTTACTTGGGAGAAGCTTAAAAAAGCTGTGCGAGGGAGATATCTGCCACCTACCTACCACACACAGAAGATGAACGAATTCTATGAATTAAAGCAGCTTGGACTATCCCTGGATGCGTACTATTCAAAGTTCGTCTCTCTCTTAAAGTACATGCCACAAATGGATATGACACAACAAGTGTCAAAGTTTTGTGCCGAGTTAAATCCACCCATAAACACCCGCTTGGAATCAATGCATCCAATGGATCTACAAGACACACTTATTCGAGCTGCACCAATAATACAGGAGGTACACACCAAGCCAAGGAATAACAGGACTTGGTCTTACAGGGATCAGAACAAGGGAATGCTTAGGTCTCAGGCCAAGAGAGTGCAGGGCCAAAACCAGGGACAAAGGAAGAAAGCTAGGGCAAATAGTATCAAGAACTTCGCTCCTACACAAGGTAATGGCGGCAATCTTTGTTGCTTCCATTGCAACAAGCCTGGTCACTTTAAAAGGCAATGTCCCAAGCTTAGCAGAGGTCAACGTCAAGGGCCATTCCAAGGAGCCGCCCATGGACAAAGAGCCACCGCCAGGGCCAGAGGGAGAACCTCTCGTATTGCTAACAAGGTGCTGGGTGTTGAAGAAGATCCATCCATGGAAGTTGACATTGAGAGGGCAACGGTTCATGCTGCTCTTCACAAGAAAGGCCCGAATCGCCAATTCTCGGTGATTCAAACTCCATCGGATTATCAAGGTAAAAGCTTCAAAAACTTGATTGACTGTGGCAGTACACATACCTTCATTTCACTAGTTTGTGCAAGAAGATTAGGAATAGCCACAAAAGATGCACCTACCTTACTTGTGGAATTAGCAAATGGTCGAGAAGTCTCTTGTACTAGGCAAACTGCTAAGGTGAAATTCCTACTGGGTGGAAAGTTGACTTAGGTCAGATTCTGAGTAATGAACCTAGGTGTCCACGAATGTTTGCTCGAAATGGATTGGCTAATACCCAATGATGCCCACATTCATGGTGGAAAGAGCCAAGTCTCCTTTCAAAATTCTGAAGGGGAACTAGTTACAAATCAAGGAGAGGCTGGTAAGCCAAAAAATTCAGCTGGCAAAAGCAACACGGATAATAAAAGGAGCTAGAAAGGGGCTACCTGTCTATTTGGTTAAGCTAAATAAGCTAGATCAAGATCAAGAATCTAGGGAAGAACCTTCATGGTTAAAGGAATACACAGACGTATTTCTTGAAGAGCTGACATAACTTCCTCCTCAAAGGGAAGTCGATCATGAGATCAAGTTGGCACCAAGAGTTGCACCAATTGCAAAGAGACCATATAGGATGTCCATCCCGGAAGCGATTGAGCTGAAGGAGCAAGTCAACCAACTGTTAGATCAAGGCTACATCCGTCCTAGCAGTTCGCCATGGGGAGCTCCAGTGATGTTCCAAAAGAAGAAAGATGGAACGCTTCGGCTATGCATTGGCATTGACTACAAAGGGTTGAATCAATCGACCATTAAAAACAAATACCCCATTCCAACAATAGATGAACTCGTTGACCATCTTCAAGGTGCAAAGATCTTCTCTAAAATAGATCTCAGGTTTGGATATTATCAGATAAGGATCAAGGAAGAAGATATCCCAAAGACAGCATTCAGCACAAGGTATGGACACTTTGAATTCCTAGTCATGTCATTCGGGCTGACAAATGCTCCTACTACCTTCAACAAGTTAATGCAAGATATATTTAGGCCCTATCTTGATGACTTCATACTCATCTTCTTTGACGATACCCTAGTCTACTCCAAGCAGGAAAAAGATCATGAACCCCAGCTTCCCATTATCCTTGAAGCAATGAGGGCACACAAGCTTTATGCCAAGAAGAAGAAGTGTGTGTTTGTCAAGCGACAGATTGATTATTTGGGATTCATTGTATCAGAGGAAGGAATTTTAGTAGATCAGAGATGTTCTGGAGTGGCCAACACCAACTTCTGTCAAAGAAATACGCAGTTTTCTTGGATTGACAGGATGGTACATGGTCTTTATCAAAAACTATGCTTTGATTGCAGCACCTCTAACTGATCTACTAATGAAGCAAATATCAATTGTATGGTCACGTGCTGAATAGTCCAGCTTTGGCAAACTAAAGCAAAGCTTGGTATCAGCACCCATCCTGAAACTTCATGATCTTAGTAAGAAGTTTGAAGTAATAACTGATGGTAGCGCACTTTCCTAAGGATGTGTGCTCATGCAAGAAGGTCACCTGGTAGCATACTCTTCAAGGAAACTAAAGAGCCATGAAAGGAACTATGCTACCCATGATCTGGAGCTGTTGGATGTCATCCATGCTCTCAAACTTTGGAGATACTACTTGCTGGGTAACAAATTTACCTTAGTGATGGACCACAAGAGTCTTAAATGGATTTTCACCCAAAATGAGCTCAATATGAGGCAACGTTGATGGATTGAAGTACTGGAAGAATATAACTTTGAAATCAAATACCGGCCTGGAAAGGAGAATGTAGTTTCCGATGCACTCAGTCATAAGGCATTTCTGAATTCTTTGATTTTGCAAGATCCGCGTCAACAGCAAGATCTCTAGCCACAAAGGTATCCATGCCAAACAGCCCAATTCTTGAGCTAGCTAGAGAGGAGGCATTCCATGACCCAACCTATCAGAAATTGCTAAGGGAGATCCCCATCAAAGATCAAGACCCGAAGCTACAAACAAAGCACCAAGAGTTCTCTATCCATTGCGGACTTGTCTACTTTAGGACAAGATTATGTATCCCGGCAAGCCAATCACTCAAGCAGAAGATACTTTGGGAAGCCCATGACTCCCCTTTCTCAGGACATCCTGGCTATGCCAAGACCCTTAATCAGTCAGTAAGAGCTATTATTGGGATAGGCTCAAAGGTGACATTCTCAAATATGTCACAGAATGTTTATCCTGTCAACGCATTAAGGCCAAACATGCCAAAATGCCAAGGAAATTGCAACCACTTCACATTCCCCAAATGAAATGGGAATTCATTAGTATGGACTTTGTTGTTGGCCTGCCCCAAGTTCAGGGAGGATACAACTCCATTATGGTCATGGTAGATATGCTCACCAAGGTTGCACATCTTATCCCTGTTAAGACAAACTATAAAGCCTTAGACATCGCAAGGTTATTCATCAAGGAGATTTTCAAACTGCATGGGTTACCCAGAAGAATCATTAGTGATCGTGACTCTCTCTTCACATCACACTTCTAGAGGGCTATCTTCGAGGCCATTGGGACTCAACTTTGTTTCAGTATAGGGCACACTGCTGTCACAAACCCAAAAAGTGGATTCAATATTTGCCACTGGTTGAGTTTGCCTACAATGCTTCTTACCAACAAAGCATTCAGATGACCCCTTTTCAAGCATTGTATGGGCACGATTGTCGTAGTCCTTTAAGCTTTTCGGATCCAACCTTGAGGGTTGAAGCTTCCAAGCAGATGCTGGAAGACATGGATGACCAAATCAAATCGATAAGACAAGATATCCAAGCCGCCAAGGATAGAAAAAAGGCTTACGTGGACTTGAAATGGCAAGACAGATCCTTCGTTGAAGGTGATATGGTCTTCATTTGCGTACGTCCAAAGAAGGGTTCCCTATCCTTGGGTGAATGCAAAAAGCTAAGTCCAAGGTATTGTGGACCCTACAAGATTCTCAAGTGCCTAGGGCCTAATGCTTACAGATTGTAACTCTCTGAAAACCTAAAAGTTCATAATGTATTCCATATAGCCCTATTGAAAAAGTATGTGCCTAACCCTAGTCACGTGCTTGATGATCAACAAGTTGTAATACCAAGCCAAGGAGTCCTTGAGCTATGGCCTGACAGGATCTTAGATGTCAAGGAGAGGTTTTTGAGGCCAAGGACCTTGAGAGAATACCTCATCCAATGGAAAGATTACCCCGAAGAGGATGCCACTTGGATGGATGAAAGTACTCTCAACCAACAATACCCCCAGATTTTCTCGAGATGAGGACATCTTGATTCCTCTAAGGGGGAGAGAATGTAATATTTCCGCAATGAAGTATTGAAGACCCTAAATCTCGTGCAAAAGCGATTCAAAGTAACCTCCCGCAATAGAAAAAGTTTGGGCTAAGTGCTCCGTCCTCGAGCACTAACAAACACTAGGCCGCGTTGTGCATAAGAGGCCGTGGCTAAAATCCATAGTCCATCGCAGGAACACCCCTTAAAGGGCAAAAGGATAAAGCATTATTTGCAAAAAAAAATTAAAACTCCCCTCCCCTTCAGCCATTGCATGGCAGGGAGAGGGAGTATGAGTAGGTGTATGGAGGGGCATGGGGGAGGGAAGCATGCACCTTGCCACTTCTGTGGCCACCCCCCCCCCCTCCCCACCTTCAGCCTATAAGAACCCCCCTCCCAAGCTTGAGGGGAGAGGAGGAAGGGATCGTGCTGCTGCCCGCTGCCCTGAGGAGCTGCCCACTGCCAGGCTGCCGTTGCCGTCGTCGTCATCATCATCATCATCATCATCATCATCATCATCATCATCATCATCATCATCATCGTCGTCGTCGTCGTCGTCGTCGTCATCATCGTTGTCGTCATCCTCCTCCTCCTCCTCCTCATCGTCATCTTCATCTCCATTGTCATCCTCTTCATCATCATCTCTAATCATCACTCCCTCACATGTCATCTCCCTATTTCCAAAATCTTAGAAGCTTCTATTGAAGCTTCCCTAGGCATAGTTCACCCGTACCTCCCGGTTCTTTTAAAACCGTGTCTTGCAAGGCCTGTGTCCTGCATGGAAGAGGAGATCTCGGACTAAGTGACTTCAAAACATGTAAGTGAACCAAGGAGAGTTCGCTAAGTCGAAATCTACTGTGTCAATGGCTCTTAAGCAAAAGTCGAGAGGAGCGCACGCAGGAGCTTCCACCCAAAGCACGAGAGTCCACAATGCCCCGATACCTAGTATCGCACTTGGGATGCCAATTTGACATTCCCGATCTTAAAGGTCCTACCCACATTCTAGAAATGTTAGGATTGTCTAATCGCCTGTGCAAGAATGATCTAGGGTTCTCACCCTAAGGATCAGTTGACCAAATGCTAGACTCCCGCAAGGAATTTAGGGACTCGAGGGCCAAAATGCTTATCAAGCCTAGTGGGATTAGGGTTTTGGATTGGGTCAATAGGACTCCCAAGCCCTATATCTTGATCAAAGGTATTCTTGGTCAAGGATTACCGTGTGATGAGAAAAATAATCCCACAAGTTAGGTGCTGACACCTATCTCATGCAACAAGCTGCAATGTCGTATGGTGTTGTGTCTAAATCACAAAATAGCACTGCTACACCTTAGATCAAGTTTGACGAGTTCTAATTATAAGTCTAATTTTCTAGAAATTGAGTAGTCGTCCCGCTTCAACACTCTTCCTTGAAGACTAATTTGTGAAGCTAGGGTAATGATGAATTGCCAAGAAAGCAATTGACCAACCAAGTTAGGGCAACAAGGTTGCCCAGGATTTATTGGCCATGATATATGGAAACCTAGAGTAGTGACAATTTGGGTTAACTGGGTAAAGACCCTAGCCCAAGAAAAAAGGGTAATCAAGCAACTTAGCTTACAAAACCCTTGGGATCTTGCCAAGTCGCGATTGATCCAGGACCGAATGCTGGAAGCATTCGGGGAGAAGGAATCACGCCTTAACAGTTGGCCATACAAACGACCACAGGAATGCTTGTGATTGTACAATTAGGAGCACTGTTTGTACTTCTTTGCTCAAGGAACTAATTCAGAAAAAATAACTAATGCTTCAGGTTAAAAGCCTAGAGGGAGAGGCAGTACCAGTTACCTCCGACTGTCTGCCTGACCCTATCCAAGGGGGTTGTTAACCGAGCTGGGTACGTGGACCGAACCTGCCGCGAGAGGTCTCTCCGTGGGTGCTGCTTGGAGCAGGAGGAAGCTTGGGTGCCAGTGGAGGTTCTGGCCATAAATTCCTTGCCTCTGGATCCTGCACAAGAGACCGACGTGACTCAAGATGGGATCTCGAGGCCCCCATACTAGTCAACAGGCGGAACTTGAAATAGCGATCCCTGTGGATTGCTAGGATAGCCTTCGGGCAGGTTTATTTGATGTATTCCAAAGAATGATAAATAAAGATCAAATGTTGAAAATGAACTTGTTTGACATTTTTTTTCTGTGTCAGTGCCTAAGTTACATGAAGGAAACAGTGATTAATTTGGTTCATTAAGGAAGCTGTTTTTGCTTGTCAAACTAAATGTGGTAGGTAATTAGATAACTAAAGCAACCCGAGGAAAGTTCAGTGGACGTGACTCTAGGTCCATCCTACGAAAGGGCAGTCCCGGTTGGTCGGGAACTTTTCTCAAGGATTTGACAACGAGGTAACAATGACCTAGAAACTATAAAGCTAGAGTCCCGATTTATGATATTTTAGGGGAACGAAATGGGACTATGCCTTATGGGCAAAGAGGTCGAGCTTCATATCCCTCTCATTTCCCATTCGCCTTGAACCAAGTGCAGTATAAATCCGCTTCGACCCTAATGCTCTACGCAAAGTGGTTCGTCTGGGGGCAAACCCCGTGACATTCCTTGTGAGTGTCGGGCGGTGCTTTCTAGACTCTCTTCTCGATGGGCTGCTAAGATGTGTCCTACAAGTGGACAGGGGGACACGTTACAGCCAACTGGCACCTATTGTACTCTCCCTCTCAGAATTGAATTTGTTATGCCATCTTGAGTTCTTGTTATGGCAAAACAACTTACAATTAGTTCATTTGAGAGTACCGTTTGCAAAAAAGGAATGGAAAATTTTTATGCTTCAAGAAATCCACACATTCCAAGCATGAATTCCATTTGAAAGTTTTCTCCGTCCTTTGTTGCTTTTGAAGTCTGGTTTGAGGTTCTAAAGTTCAAGTTCAGAATGGTGCGACGCTCCAATATGGAATGGAAATTTTTTATGCTTCAAACAATCCACACATTCCAAGCACAAATTCCATTAAAAAAATTTCTTCCAGTACAAGTTCCATCTTTTTTTGCTTTTAAAGTTTGGTTTGAGGTTATGAAGTTGAAGTTCTTCTCCACCTCACCCCCTCCCCTTTGAGAATGATAAAGATCCTTCCTAGGTTTGGAGGATGGAGGGGTAGGGGCATTAAGAACTTGCTTGTTGTGCTTTACTTATTTATGAGCCAAGCATAGAACTATGGATTATACTCTAAGTGGATAGGATAGTCCATGTTTTGAGGCCTAATGCCTATGTGTGTCAAGACATCAATTAGAAAGTCACCAGAGCTCATCTGCTACTAGCAACGTGTAGTTCTTCCTCAATCAAGAGTCGATCCAAATAGGGATGGGCCATAACATGCTCTTTTAAAGGTCAATTGAGTGATGGCAGAGGTTTTGATTGCATGCCTTTGCTCGGCATTAGTCATAATTTGACAGCCCTCTTGTTTTCATTGGAGACGTAGAGCATACCATTTTTGCATAAAGAAAGAGTCAAAGTTGGCTAACTATTTTCAACTCTTCTAGTTCTTGGGTTGTTGTAAAGACTTTGATGTTGCTATAGGAGGTGAGCAAATGTTGTTTGAGGGCTTACGTGAAAATCTCATTGGCAATCAAGTCCTCGAGGCCACCTCCGGAATCTTGACAAACATGAACTCATATTCCTGCCAAGTGCATGGAAAGGAGAGTACTTCCATTGCTAATGGCTCGTCAAGGAGGCCCAAATCCAATAATTTGTAGCTTTTAGCAAATGTGGTGAAGGTAGCATCCAAGCATCTAATGCAAGTGACCAGGTCATCCCCCATGTTCACGACTAGATTTGAGACCAAGATAAGGATAGATCCCCACTTATAGGAGGGTCGAATGCCTACCAAGAGGTTGGGGTTTGGTTACTGGATAACTCTACTACTGATGCATACTGCCCTTGTGCAGTTTAGTGGGCACCTTGTGCAATGGATTGGTCTTACAGCTCAGTTGATGCACTGCTCGCTACTTGTGGAGCAGTTGGAACATCAGAAGTGTCAGGTTGAGTCAATTCTGGAGTCAATTTTGATCATGATTTTGGTCCATAGACTTGTTGGGGCGGCTCGATGGGTTTGGTTTCTTGTGGGGTAGTTTGTTTCTCATACCTAGCTAGCTTATAGTCTTGTGGAGATGGCTTGGAAAGCAATGGCTGAGGGGCACTTTTGCCACTCATGGACTTGGGCAACTAGATCCAAGTGTTGCCTTCATTGTAGCCTTAAGCACACAATAGGGCTTTGGGCACCCATCGCGGCTTGACGGTTCGTCAACTTCTATAGTCCTAGTTGTGTCTCCTAGGCCTAGGGCTTGCGATTTTGGGATTATGAGTTCATGTGGATTGGCTTCTAGGTGACTATGATTGTCATCTGGGCACCCATTTGAGCTACTATTCTCAGTGGCTTTAGGTGTGTATGGTAGTGGTTGTAGTCGATTGGTTGTAGTGGGTCAAGATAAGTCGTGACTCCCTCCTTAGGCTTGGTACTAAGTTTCTCTATCGATGGCACTGTGGTTTTAGATGGAGCTGCATTGCCCTTGCTAAAATCCATCACTATTCAAACATTGCCAATGGTAAGGTGAATACACTGTGAGTCATAGTCGACATTGCAGTGTGCTTGTTTCTTAAATGCCTATTCTAGTAGCAATTCCTTATTACCAGCGGCCTTGGTGCTATGCATCACATAGAAGATCATTGGTAGACTTTCAATCTCGATAGAGAGCACTACCTTGCATGTTCCCAATAGTGAAAAAGACTACCCCCAAACAAGCTGAGTTTTGCATTACTAAGTTGTAACTAGGGCTGACCAATGAGGGTCCAATGATCATGTGTAAGGATATTATAGTCAATTTCCTCATCAAATGAGTATATCAAAGGCATATGTATTGTGGCCAATGATGGATATGCACAAGTATATGGGTGCCACTACTTCCTCTTCCTCATCCTCTATCTTATTAATGGTGGCTACTCTCATGTTTACAGGCGGGTTCAACATTGGAGGCTCATGTGGTAGGTGCACTGGAGAGTAGTACTTCTTGAGGCGACTACCATTAAAGAAGCTTATGATCTCCTCCTCTTTTTTAGTTAGGTCCTCGGCTATAAATATACGTCGAGGCTTTTCACCTTCCCTCCCTAAGTTGACCTCCTTGACCATAGCAGCCCCCTTCTATCTATAAGAAGGTAGAAAGAATAGTGATTTAGTGTGTATTGCCATGTCACATTGACATTGGTATAAAAGGAGAGGACATGTAATTTTCCCTATTATCTTTTGACACATTAATATAATTATTGTCCTTCTCCTCTCTCCTTGTTCACACCTTCAATAGCTTCTTTCTCTTTCTTGTCTTTCTCTCTCCTATTCTAGTAGTTCTCTCTGCTCGTCACTCTATTTCTCTCTCTTCTGCACTCTCTCTTCTCTCTTCTACAGTCTTTCTCTCTTTTGAATACTTTGATGCTGCTTTTATGTCTAAATCTATAGAAGTAAATCTTGGTGTTAACCCCAAGTCGAGATGGCGAAAAAAGGAATGAAAAAGCAGAAAAAACATGGAAAAAGAGCAAAGGCACTCATGCGACCTCCAAAGCTAAGCCGGGGCAAAAAGTGCAATTTTAAATGAAGGGTGCCTCAAAAAACTTGGAAAACTCTTGTAAAAGAGCACCAGGCTCCCTCCTGTGCCAATTGTAAAATACTAGACGGGTGTAGGCTAGAGGCATAAGGCTAGAAGAGGAAAATGGAAAAAAGACCTTGCCACAAGGGCTGGTCATGTAAAAAAGGGATGGGTGCCCATGGGATTTTAGGGTTTGTATATATAAAGTTCAAAAAGTGAATGAGAGCTCATTCTTTTGGTGTGTGGCAACAAGAGTCTTCTTCTTCTTCTCTTCTCCTCATCTTCTTGCTTGTGTGTGCTCTTGAGAGAGGGAGTGTGAGAGTGTGAGGGAGTGAGTGTGTGTGAGTGAGGGATCAAGAGGGTGAAGCTCTTCACCATCTCCTCTTCTCTTCTTCTCTTCTCTTCTCTTTTCTTATGCGCGTGGCTATGGAGGATGGCGCTTGGAGATGGAGGAGGCTTGAGGATGCTTGAGCTCGTATCTAGGATCGTGGAGCTACCGGGGTGTGTGAGAGAGGAGGCAACTCGTATCGGAATCAAGGTAAGCTTACTACACTCATAGGATCGATGGCGCGTCGGCTAGGTGAGAGATAGCCATTAGAGCTCGCTTGGAACGCTTGAAACAATAAGCGGTCCATGGATCTTGGCAATTGAGCGAAGGCTCCCACATTTTGGTTCCGTTGTGCCGGGACCAACGGATTCAAGCTTGAGCACTTGCGCACCTCATATCGAGCATCAAAGTAAGGGATTCGTCCCCAAAATAGAGCTTGAGATAGGTAGGAAGTTTGGGTGTTTTTTTATCTTCAAAACAAGTAAGTATTTTGGTATATTTTGTTTGTTTGATGTTTGGGAAACATGGAGAAATTATTTCAGTTTTTTGCTTTCGATTCTTGTTGCATTTAGAGTAGGTTAGGATTAGGAAATCGCACCGGAGAAGGGTAGGATTTACTGTTGCAAAGCAGGGAAAAACAGGGCAAAAATTGTGCAAAACTTGACAAAACACTCGCTTGTGATGCTAAGATCGGCAAGTGAGTGATTGGGGGCATCAACACTATACCCGGAAAGGGGCATAAGAGCCAAGAGGCCAAGGTAGAGCTCATTTGTGACCATTTTAGTGAGAGAGAGAGAGAGAGAGAGAGAGCTATCGCCCGATTCAATCCGGTCGCACCATTGACGAGCCTACCGCTCTATTCAGGTATATGAATCCCTTCCCCTACCCCCCTAGATAGGATCTGGAGGTTTGTGCTTGATACAATTGAGTAAATCGCAAGAAACGATCGAAATCAAACTATCGCGTTTGACGTTGCGCCGTGTTTGGCCGTCCGAATGGTCACTTCTGGGCCAAGTCCCAGAATTGGCCCTCGGCCCTTTTTTGCTTGGCCCACTTGGCCCAAAACCCTAATTGGCCCTTGGCCCAGACCTACTCGACGCGTTCGAGTGACCCACTCGGACCATCGAACAATTCGGCCCTCGGCCACGTGTCATTCTCGGCCCTCGGCCCGTCCGAGTGACCTCGTCTGAATTGACCACTCGGCCCATCCGAGCCAACATGTCCGAGTCCACACCTCGGCCCGTCCGAGCCTACCCTGTCCAAGTCCCAAATTCGGCCCTCGGCCCATGCGCCTCGGCCCGTCTGAGTGACCCACTCAGACCCTGCAATTCGGACCAGCTGAGCCGAGTGAAATTTTTTATCAAATTCTCAGAAATTTGACTTGACCCTCAGTAATACAAACTATCTAAAGTCCTTCTAACCCTCAGAAGTCGATTCTGGCACTTGAAATAGACGGAATCGTAGGGAGCAGCCGCTTGGCAGCTTGAAGTAGGCAGTAGTGAGACCCAAAGACCTAGATGCAAAGCACTGAGCAGTTAAAACCTGATTGGCCAAGAACAAACAAGGCAACATACTAGAAAGACCCTGAAACCTGTCAAGGCGGCCAGAAAATTGACCAACAAGCCTATCAGGCCCGAAACAAAGCGAGAGTGCATAAGACGCTTCGAGGTTGTTTGCTGCACTCACTTTGAATTTCTGCACTTGAATGCACTTAAAGAAATTGAAAGCCTGGTTGAGCACAGGTGCACTAGGAGCGACATGCACACTGAGTGACCATAAATTGAGGATTGTATTCAATAACTAAAGGAACTCACTCAGATAAACCATTCAAGGAACCCACCAGTAGGAGAGGACCCAAGACATAGACAAGCCATCAATGCGTGAAGTAGGACCAAGCAGGTGGCATCAACGATGGATCTGACAAATCCACTCAACCCGATCAACAGCTTGGCGGAGCACAACAACATGACTATGGCAGAAGAAGGCTCAGACCATAGGTCTAATGAGGAACTCGACTTAAACGTCTTCCTGGAGGCTATCCAATAGCTGGTCAACAGCTATGATGTACTCGGGCGATACAAGCACTGCAGTAGGACGGCAGACGCTATCATCACAGACCTAGAAGAAGAGAGGAAACTAGCCTGCAAGGCTTTGCAAAGCATAGTCGAATACAATAGGGACCAGCAAGCTAGGAGCCAAAGGAAAAGCACGGAGTTGCGTGAGGTACAGCGAGTGCTAAACTTAGCAGGAAGAAACGGAACAGATCACGAGAGAGTCCTAAAAGGAGACTTGATGTTGAGCGAGCTTCTCATGAAGCGGCTGCTAGATAACACGGCAGCAGAGCAAAGTGCTACGGTACTAGCGACATCTCTGCTTGCAGGATTAGGAGTGAACCAAGGCTCAAAGAGCCAGTCTAAAATCCCTATCATTGCCAAGCAACTCGACAAATACCAACCCCACGACGATCCATACAGCTTTGTAGAGTAGTTTGAACAAGTCTGCAAAGCCAACGGCCTCAACGACCTGACTCAATGCTCTCAAGTATTTAGGCTTTGCTTAGGTGACAAGGGAAGGACTTGGTATACAAGCCTAGATGCCGCAGAACAAGCCAACTTCAGTGGCCTCAAGGATCTCTTCATTAAGAGATTTGTCGAGCCTGGATACTCCGACAATCTGCTAATACATTTGATGAACGTCAAGCAGAAGGAGAAGGAGGACATTTGCGACTACGTAACCCATGTGAGGAGTCTCCTCAAGAGAATCCCTATGGGCGAGCGATCGACGAAAGGAGAAATTTCAACTGTATTCCTCAGCGAAATTCGAGATGAGGAGTTACATAAGGCTTTGGTAGGCAATTCGAGCTTGCATCGAGACATGCTAGCTAGAGTGTTTGAGGAAGCCATCAGAGTTGATGATCAGCTGAAGGAGCGGAGCTCCAGGAGCTCAAACCTAGAAGAGACCAACTTGCGAAGCTCAGAAAGAGCGTCAACCTCTAGTGAGCGATCGGCCCCATCATCCCAAGATAAGGGGAAGGCCACCGAGATGAATCAAGACTTTGCTGATGTAAAGATGGAGTTAGCTAGGTTGCAAGAAATGCTGAGACGACCAACGCGCCCACATGTCCAATGCGTGTACTGTGGTAGAAACCACTTATCAGCCAAGTGTCAAGACCCTAGGTCAAGACCTTGTGCTAACTGCGGTAGGTTCGGTCATGACATTGTGCATTGTAGATTACCAAGAAGACTTCCGTATTCACAACCCTACGGCCAGCCTTGCCTAGCAAACATGCCACAACCATTCTTCGAAAGGAGAGCCCCATTAGCCCTTCATGCTCCTAATGACATTAAGCCAGCTATTCCTAGGATGGACATAAATCCTACTGGCATACCCAGACCACCTGGTCCTTATGTGGCCCATCCACGGAGCAATGCTCCAGTCCACTACGTGGAAGAACCAAGTGAGGAAGAAACTTACATATGCCCTTACATCTCACATAACGATGAGGGCAATGTTGTTCTCGTGGATTATCGCCCCATGCCAGTGATGGCGTTAGGAAGAGAATGAGGTAGCGGACTAGGAGGGCAGATGCAGGATCCAATCACCTGTTGGACTTGTGGTCACCGAGGTCATGTCTCATCACGCTGCCCTCAAAGGGAGCAGCAAAACAGAGACAAGGCTGACCAAAGGTGTGCTGAGTGTGGAATCACTCATCTCTTCCTCGATTGCCCAAAGTGAAAGCCGTCTTCTAGCTCAGCCAACGTACCATCTGTCCCATTGGGGCTGTTTGGAGTCGAGAACCTCGATGGGGAGGCAACACCTATTCCGTTACGGGTCATGACACGTGCCCAGACAAAGCAAGCCGACATATCACTGCTGCCAGGACCTAGCAACCTTGACACAGCTTCAATAGGGAAGAAAATTCGCAGGCGGAAGAAGAGGTCGGAAGCTAAAATCGCACTAAAAATGGAAAGTGCTACAACTCTGCCTGCTGGAAAGAAGGTCTCTGATGCAAAGGCAGAGACTTCAGCCCCTAAGACGGCCAAAAAGGGAAGCGCTAAGGTAGGGGAATACCCGCATCTGAAGCGACAGTTAGAGGCCATAGAAAAAGTGAAGGAATGGGTGAAGGAGGCTCAAGAGCATCTAAAAGATGTTGAGCCCATCATAGAGGACGAAATCGATGACCTCTCCAGCATAAGCACGCCAACCTCACCTCCTCAACCAAAGTCGGAAGAAGCAACTGCACCACAAGCAGTGCCACTAAGGCCAAGCCTTGGTGCTATAGGGCCACGGTTCAGTCACGGCCACTGGTCAGGACGATCCAGGTTAGGAGAGAGACGAGCACCCAATGATCTCCTGACCACGTTGGTAACGACCCCTGTAACACTTAGCCTGGGAGATCTACTTAGGCAACATCCCACCCTATGGCAAGATCTTAAGTAGTGGGTTGAAGGGTCATAAGAACAGGTCACGACAGACCCTCATGACCATGATGCAAAGACGCAAATACCGAGTTTGACGCGGCACTCTATGCCTAAATCCTTACACATCAATGCCTTCTGGGAAGGTTCTGAGATGCATGCGGTCTTACTAGTTCTAGCCTTAGGCGATACAACGAGAAGATCATGGACATGGGAGTTGGGGTTAGTGTGCTTAGCCATGCGGTGCTTCACACTTGGGAAAATCCGCCTATCAAAATTGCTAGGTTTAATGTCACATTAGCAAACGGTATGAGAGTCAAGCCATTCAGGGTGCTTAGAAATTGGCTAGTGAAGATCGCAAGTGTCCAATTCTCTGTGGACTTTATAGTCATGAAGGGAGTGGACTACAATATTCTATTAGGCCGACCTTGGATGCACAATGCTAGAGTCATCGAAGATTGGGGTAACGGCTTGATCTTCCTTGGCAATAGAACGGACATTGTGAGAATAGAGATGGACACTTGGGAGACCTCACCGGTTGACTTAGATACCATCTCTGCTATGCTTAAGGGTAACACCCAGGTTAAGAAGTCCTATGGGTCCCTGACCAAGTATATCCCATGCTCAGAGGACGAGCGGGATTGGATGCACGTTCTCGCTACAATCGACCTACCGTTCTCTGATCACGAGGTGTATGAGTAGGCCATCAAAACAATCGGCAAGCCTAACGACACACCCTCGGCACCAGTCTGCACGATGGCAGGAACCCTTCGGGGGAAACCTAAACCTGTCAACTTCCAAGTCCCAACCAAAAAAAGGGAACTCCAGGAGATACTGGAATACTTAATGGACAAGCTAGCTTGCAATCCAGCTGCCAACTTCAAACCACTCTAGGATCTCCTAGATGAACCCAAGTGGCAATGGACCAGAGTGCATGACTTAAACCTCATGTATAACTAGGCCCTAGTTCCTGACCAACGACAAGAGATATACCAAGCCCTAGGAGACGACGACCAATCTGACAACGAGGACACCAACGACGAATATGAATACTGCCAATCCTTCAGTGACGAAAGTGAGGGTGAGGTAGACTCCAATTCTCTGTGGACTTTATAGTCATGAAGGGAGTGGACTACAATATTCTATTAGGCCGACCTTGGATGCACAATGCTAGAGTCATCGAAGATTGGGGTAACGGCTTGATCTTCCTTGGCAATAGAACGGACATTGTGAGAATAGAGATGGACACTTGGGAGACCTCACCGGTTGACTTAGATACCATCTCTGCTATGCTTAAGGGTAACACCCAGGTTAAGAAGTCCTATGGGTCCCTGACCAAGTATATCCCATGCTCAGAGGACGAGCGGGATTGGATGCACGTTCTCGCTACAATCGACCTACCGTTCTCTGATCACGAGGTGTATGAGTAGGCCATCAAAACAATCGGCAAGCCTAACGACACACCCTCGGCACCAGTCTGCACGATGGCAGGAACCCTTCGGGGGAAACCTAAACCTGTCAACTTCCAAGTCCCAACCAAAAAAAGGGAACTCCAGGAGATATGGAATACTTAATGGACAAGCTAGCTTGCAATCCAGCTGCCAACTTCAAACCACTCTAGGATCTCCTAGATGAACCCAAGTGGCAATGGACCAGAGTGCATGACTTAAACCTCATGTATAACTAGGCCCTAGTTCCTGACCAACGACAAGAGATATACCAAGCCCTAGGAGACGACGACCAATCTGACAACGAGGACACCAACGATGAATATGAATACTGCCAATCCTTCAGTGACGAAAGTGAGGGTGAGGTAGACTCCAATTCTCTGTGGACTTTATAGTCATGAAGGGAGTGGACTACAATATTCTATTAGGCCGACCTTGGATGCACAATGCTAGAGTCATCGAAGATTGGGGTAACGGCTTGATCTTCCTTGGCAATAGAACGGACATTGTGAGAATAGAGATGGACACTTGGGAGACCTCACCGGTTGACTTAGATACCATCTCTGCTATGCTTAAGGGTAACACCCAGGTTAAGAAGTCCTATGGGTCCCTGACCAAGTATATCCCATGCTTAGAGGACGAGCGGGATTGGATGCACGTTCTCGCTACAATCGACCTACCGTTCTCTGATCACGAGGTGTATGAGTAGGCCATCAAAACAATCGGCAAGCCTAACGACACACCCTCGGCACCAGTCTGCACGATGGCAGGAACCCTTCGGGGGAAACCTAAACCTGTCAACTTCCAAGTCCCAACCAAAAAAGGGAACTCCAGGAGATACTGGAATACTTAATGGACAAGCTAGCTTGCAATCCAGCTGCCAACTTCAAACCACTCTAGGATCTCCTAGATGAACCCAAGTGGCAATGGACCAGAGTGCATGACTTAAACCTCATGTATAACTAGGCCCTAGTTCCTGACCAACGACAAGAGATATACCAAGCCCTAGGAGACGACGACCAATCTGACAACGAGGACACCAACGACGAATATGAATACTGCCAATCCTTCAGTGACGAAAGTGAGGGTGAGGTAGACACCGTGGAGTACGACACTGAAGGGCAAGAAATAGAGCAAATACAAGCAGGCTCCAAGCCGCAGAAAAAGAGTATCTTCAGGATAAAGCAGGGAGTCATGCGCATGGAATGTGATCGTGCCTAGTTGGAACACGTAGGGGCCATAGATCTGGAGCAAGCCAGCCTAGCCCAGCCACGAACGACATCAGTGCTTAGGACAGAGTTGCTGTCTGAACTGCGCCCAGCAGGGGAGACCACCTCTTCTAGCGATGGTGGGGAATTCAACTCTGAGTCAGAGATTAGTTTGGATAGTGATCCAGAAATCCCTAGGCCACCTACGGCCAGACGCACCAAGGGGGATCTACCCGTCCACCTGAGGCATAGATGATTAAGGCAGAAAAAGGCAAAACAACCCAGTGATACACAAACGGAAGAACAGCGAAAATCGCAAGACCTCCCTAAATGATTTACGAAATTCACAAAAGGGGATAGGGTAGTAGTTCTATTAGGTGCCAAGCATTGAGGGCAAACAAGCGAACCAATTGAGGGACCATCCAAGTTCAAGGAGATGAATCTAGCCTAGGAAGGGGAAACACCCTGACTAGTATTCATTGCCGATGACTTGACTAAGGAAGAAGAAACGATTCTTGTCGCTCTCTTGCGAGAGTACATAGACGTGCTCGCCTGGTCCTTAGAAGAGCTTAAGGGGGTAGATCCAAGTGTCATGACTCACAACATACCCATGACGCCAGACGCAACGCTAGTCAAGAAATGACCGTATCCTATGAATCCAAAACACGCTCATGCTGTCAAAGAGGAGATTGATAACCTGATGAGAGTGGGATTCATTTACAAAATTGAACACACGGACTGGGTGTCACCCATAGTCATCGTGATGAAGAAGAATGGAAAAATCCGAGTGTGCGCCAATTACAAGAAGGTGAACGCTACTACTAAGAGGGACAACTATCCATTGCCATACACAGAGCACATGCCTGAGAGAGTGGCGGGCAAGGAAGCCTATAGTTTTCTGGACGGCTTCTCAGGGTACAACCAGGTACAAGTGCATCCTGCGGACAGGCACAAGACTGCCTTCGCCACTGAGTGGGGTATCTTTGCTTACATAATCATGCCCTTCGGGTTGATGAATGCCCTTGCCATCTTCCAACACCTCATGTGCACCATCTTTAAATACATGCTTTGCAAGGAGTTGGAAATCTTTGTTGACAACCTCTGTGTTCACTCGACCTGGATTGAACACTTAGACAAACTCCGCACAGTCTTTGAGCGGTGTCGCTTATATCGTCTCTCCTTGAATCCCTTAAAGTGCCAGTTTTGGGTAAAGCATGGATGCACCTTAGGGCACGTGGTGTCGAAGAATGGCATTGCCACTGACTTTTCGAAAGTCAGAGTTATTGTCGACCTTCCACCCCCAATCAACTACAAGGGAGTTCAATGCTTCCTAGGCCATACGGGGTACTATCGGCGGTTTGTACTAAACTATGCATTGATCGCGAGACCCTTGTACAAGCTATTGATCATCTTCAAATGGACACAGTCATGCCAACGAGCATATGAAGAATTGAAAAAGGCTCTAACCACAGCACCAATCCTACGAGCCCCAGATTGGACCACTACTTTCCACGTGCATATCGATGCTTCTAAGTTTGCCGTGGGGGCAGTGTTGTGCCAACCTGGCGAACACAACTTAGACTATCCAGTGAGCTTTGCTAGCAAACAACTCACTGAGATGGAAATGAACTACTCGACAATAGAAAGAGAAGGGTTAGCCATGGTGTTTGCTGTGAAGAAATTTTGGCACTATCTATTGGCCACACCTTTTACCTTTTTTGTGGACCATCAAGCCCTTCTCTATCTAGTAAGCAAACCTTGCACTACAGGATGCATAGCTCGGTGGCTCCTTCTGCTCTTGGAATTCGACTTCTCCGTGGTTGTACGAAAAGGAAAACATCACTACATGGCTGACCATACGTCGCGCATTCCCATGGGAGAGGCCGCTGGTGGACAAGGCATTGTTGACGAATTACCCGATGCCCATCTCTTTAACCTGTCTAGCGAGAGAGATTTATTCAAGGCTGATCTAATGCCATATTGGGCAGATGATATAGTCCAAGTGCTTGAACACGGACTACCTAATCGACTGATAGAAAAAGCTTGACTTAGGTGATTAATCCTTAAGATCCATCCCTATCGGTTGATTGCAAGCCAACTCTACAGGCTGGGCAAGACGGATTGCTGCACAAATGCGTCTGCAAACATGAGATGCACGACGTGCTCTCGAAGGCGCATGCCAGCATTGCTGGAGGGAACTTTAGCAGAGACACGATAGCACGAAAAGTGTTGCAATCTCAACTATGGTGGCCATGCTTTTTCATGATGCAGCCCGATTCATCAAGCATTGTGACGAGTGCCAACAGACAAAAGTCCCGATTCGCAAGGATCAGATGGAATTGACCCCTGTTATCGCACAACAACCCTTCAAAAAATGGGGAATTGACTTTATAGGGCCCATCAGTCCTACTGCCCAGTATTCACAGGCCAAGTACATCATTGTGGCCATGGACTACCTCATGAAATGGGTAGAGGCAAGAGCGACACGAAAAAATGATGCTAGGACGATTGCCAAGTTCTTATGGAAGTAGGTGATCTCACGATTTGGCTGCCTCATCAAACTGATCAGTGATCAAGCCACGCACTTCATCAATGAAGTGATAGCACATCTCCTGTCCACCTTTCTCATCATCCATCGCAAATCCTCGCCATACTACCCTCAGGCAAATGGCCAAGCAGAATCCGTGAATAAGATTTTTATTAATGTCCTGACCAAGGTGGTCTCAACCTCACGCAATGACTGGGACAACAAGCTGATAGCAGCTCTGTGGGCTTACCACATAGCTTATAAAACGGCTGTCGATCAAACCCCCTTCAGGTTGACCTATGGAACTAAAGTGGTTCTACCATTAGAATTCTTCATTTCTAGCCTGAGAATAGCACTTCAAGAACGATGGGAAGGGAAGGAGGCATGGATACAACGCCTGGTCGAAATCGAGCGCCTCTCAGAGACTCACCTTCTAGCCACCCATGCGCTTACATGTGAGAAGGCCCGACGCAAGACTTGGTTTGACAAGCATGTCAAGCAGCGTGACTTTGAACAGGGCGACTTAGTGCTCCTCTACTTAGTTAAGGGGCATAAGCAGAAAATGAAATTTAGAGGTCTTGGACCTTTCAAGGTTCGTGCCATCAGCCGCACAAGCAATGCCGAGCTCGAGACCTTAGATGGTGAGGGCATATGTTTCTTCTATGGCAGTCGTGTCAAGAAGTACTACCCTCCCACCCATCCTTTGCACGAGCCCCCGATGTTAGAACCACCTATCAAGATATGAGTGGCCACAATCACGGAGATTGATAATGAGGATGAGGAAGCCATAGAGCTCGCATACCTCCATATCACGGTCACTGCAAAACAAACATGCGCTTTCAATGCCTTGATCAATGAGGGAGTAGACTTCAATGTCTTAACCCACAATCATTGGACTCAACTTGGCAGACCACCACTTCAACCCACTAATGCGAAATTAAGCCCATATGGGGCCCATTCCTATGCACTTCTTGGCAAGTGTAGAGCCACCGTTTCTATCGAGTTTGAGACTATCCCAATGGTTTTTTACGTGTTGCCCAATGCTAAACACGCAGGCAGGGAGTCGTGCTGGGGCGAACTTTCAAATCACTCCAATGTTGATTATGAGTTGCAATGCATCCACCTCGCAATAGGCAACATTCACATTTTCACAGTCTTCAGCAAGGGCTGCACGACCTCATCACTGTCCGCAACGCCACCAGTAGAAATATCTGTAACCAACTCCAAGGAGGGGGTAGTGCACGACCGCCACCGCCCATATTTCATGAATCACAGGCCGCAACAGCAAAACCTAAAGCCCAACAGCTTAGATCTCAATGGCAGCCTAAGCAACTGCACTCGCCGCCTAGAAATCGCCGCTCCTATCCTCATAAATCCAAAAACGCTAAATCTAAGAGGCCACGATGCAGTCACAACAAGCGCCACATGATCAAGTAAAGATGGGTCCCTAAAACCCTCTTGCATGCGCAAGGCTCCTACATGGGCAACACTTGGCTGTGGATCCCTAAGGCCTACACGGCCAAAGGCGCTACTCATACACCGCCCTGATCAACCCAAGTCCCATAAACCCTCCAAACCATTCGCCGTAGCACCCTCCAAAACCACAACCATCCGACTCATCCATGCCTAAACCCAAGAAAGTCACACAAGCCTATTGGCCCAAACAACAGACTTTGTCACATGAGTCATCACCCGACCAAGTCAACCCAACTCCTCAAATCCACTCTGAATGCAGTAGCCCGTTCATTGTGGCTGCCCCTAATCTACCCATAATCAAAGCAACTCAACCCCGGACTCAAGCACACACCCAACCGTAACTCCTCGTTGCCACCAGCGCTAGTTCTAGCAAACCGCGACCACCCATCGGCGGCCTTACGCCCTCCTACGAATGCAAATCCTTTTTAGCGCGTCCGCCGACCTCACTGAGGACACCGGGGATGATGTAGTGGAATGCATTAAACGACTAGACACCACCTTCATGTCGTTAGCACTAAGCTACGACCGCTTGGACTTAGGATTATTGAAGGAACCCTTTGCCACTGAAGTTCAAACCATGTCCTCCTCCTGGGAAACCTTTGAATTTGCATTCGCAAATGCTTCTCGCTCCACTGCTGAATTGCTCAATATCAAAGCTCGCTGATACCGTCTCCCCATTCTTGAAGCATTGGTACACTCTTAGGCTGTAATGGGAAGTCAAAGGGTGCCGCATAATGACCAATGCTGAGCAGTGCCGCGCTATCAAAATAGCAAAATACGACCCCACATATGTCACGTCGACCTCGTATCGAGTGTTAACCACTCTTAGAAGCTGCCCCATGGAAGAACACATCAAAGGAAACCCCTACCTCAACCGCTTGTTGATTGAGGAAGAGTTATACATTGCTAGCCGTGCCAACTTTGGTGACTTCCTAACAGATGTTCTCACATGCATCACGCAAGTGGGGATTAAACCCTCTGATCTGGACTGCAACGCTCACTTAGAGTACAACCCCCAATTCTATGATTGGCTCCTTCACAAGTAACTCCTACACCACCATGCCAAACACCCTTTCCTTTCTGACCCTAACTCCTAGGAAGGATTCTTCTCAAGCTGGAAGGGGAGGGGGTGAGTGAGGTGAATCAAATCAGGCCAACCAAATCAAAATTAGTGAAACACATAAACATATATTATGAAAAACGGACAAAAAGTCAAAGGCTAAAGAGGAAAATCTACAATGGTTCTTAATGGTGCAAAAAGCATAGAGTTTCTCTTTTTCATCAATCAGCAAATTACTATGTGGAAGTACTAATGAAAATTTTGGTTTATGATAGGAATGAAAAATGTCACAACAAGACCGCGCCCACCGACTTCCATTCACGGAAGAGGAGAGAGCGCAGTACAGCATCACCCTAGAGAGCCGCGCCTACAACCAATTAAAATTCCAAACTATTCATAATATAGAAGGATTAGTGACCAAGGAAGAGGCGGCCAGGAGAGTCATTGAAAGCTTCAACTTCAACAAGTACTTGGAAAGATTCACACAAGAACCTAAGCACACAAGCTATGTGGAATTTCTTAGGTCTTACGACCTTGACAACGAATGCGGCACCATCACAATAGGAAGGGGACAGGATGCCAAGCAAGTATTGGTTTGCTTAACCCCGACCTTGGTGGAAAAGGCACTAGGACTAGAACCAAAAGTGGAAAAGAAGCAGAAGAGGGATGTGTACGCCATGCTGAGGATGAGAAAGGAGGACGTGCTGACAAATGACGGCATCAGCATCCAAGATATCCCCGATGCAGAGACCAGACTGCAGGTGAAACTAATACATGTGCTCTTCTCCAGCCAGTGCTACAACACATTGATGCACCGAATCAGTGTGCCAGTACTGGAGAATGTGGCGGCCCATACCATGCATGAAGTCTATTGGAACAGCTACGTGTGCAAATCCATCGACCAGGCAGCTAGAGCACTAGCCTTAGGAAGCCTGCCCGCAGGAGGAGAATCCCCAACGTCTAAGGCCACAGAAAGAAAGAAGGCCTCCTCCTCCAAAGCCTCGTTCATTGCCTATGGGAGCATCTTAATAGCACTCATCCAAGAGGCCGTGAAAGAGATGCAGGATGCAAAAGAGGGGGAAGGGAAAACGCTTGACAGGTCACCCCCTCATCAACACTAGGAGAGGTCCAGTGACAGGACTAAGACCAAGGAAGAAGGGGAAGAACAGAAAAGCAAAAAGCTGGTCAAGGAAACCAAGAAGAAGGTAGCGCAAAAGAAAAATAATTAGATGAAGGCCGCAGGAAGAATAAGGAAGACTTGGAAAAAGAAAAAAGACAATCCCTTGGGGAGGCCAAGGCGAGAGAAAGGAAGAGGAAGCAGGAAGAAGAAGAAACAACAGAGCAAGTCAAGCACGCTAAAAAGGCATCAAAGCAAGAGGTTGAAAGGAGAAGAAGAGAAGAGCAGGAAGAAAAAGAGAAACTAGAGGAAGAATACAAAAATGCCAAAAAGAAAAGAAAAAGAAGAGTTGCAGAGGAGAAAGAGAAATAAAGAAGAAAGGAAGAGGAGGACTTGGCCGAGGCCACACACCGGTCCATCGAGCAGCAATGTAGAGCGGATGATCCAGAAGCTTGGAACCAGTCGAGGGAAGAAGGGCCTAGCTCCAGCATGTAGGCACCAGAACCCACGCCGCCCGCAGTCCTGGAAGGAAAGGGCAAAGCACCCCTCCATCCTATCCCCACCCTCATGGCACCCTCCACTGAACCCACTATGCTCACCCCTAGCATCCCCACCAGCTTGGAAGTTTCCAATCTGGTGGCCTGGATGGTGCTACAATTACATGAAGGAACCAGTGCCTAACGGACTAATTAAGGAAGCTGTTTGATGCATGTCCAACTAAATGTGTTAGGTAATTAGACAACTAAAACAACTTGAGGAAAGTGCGGTGGATGTGGCCATGGGTCCGTCCTACGGATCTTTTCTCAATCATGATGAACAGTAAGAAGATCATTCAAAGGAAATGAATAGCAAGGGCGAAGAAGATGATTCTTGTACATAGTTGACATTTTGATTCCCATAGTTTTTCTCAATGTGTCTGAATTTGTTGTAGTTCATGCACTTGGGTTTCTTTTTGTTCCAGTATTCTTACTCCTTGTGTCCAGTTTTCTTGCTTGTCCTATAAACAATCTTGAAAGATCCTCTACTATATAGTGTGGTTGCTATGGGGCTTGGTGTGGACTCTTTGATCTTGCTCTCTTGCTTGTACAAAGTCATTTCTACTACATTTAGCTATTATCAGGTATATTCTATAGTGTAGCCACAAATTGTTCATAGCCTTTGTCTAGTTTATCAACACTATTTAGGAGTATATTATTGCTTCATCTTCTTCATATATTTTCCAATGGATGAGAGTTGAATTTTTAGGATTTTAAATTGGCTGATAAGTGATGTTAGAGAATCAAAGTTATTTAAGTCCAATTTGAAGAAGTCCATTAAAAGATTAAATTTTGACTTTTTGCTTGTGAACCAAATATTTATCAAGCTCTTTCCATTCATCTTTTGCTCCTTTAACGTCTGAGATGTGATGGAGTACATAATTTGAAAGTCCCCATGTAATAATCTCTAATGCCTTATTATTTTTTCTTCTCCATTGTGGATCATTAGGATCTCCTGCTTCTCCAAACAACTCCCATCAGTCCTTGTGCATGAGATGGTACATGTTTTCATCCTCCATGTATGAAAACCATCACTATTAGATTTTAGCATTGCTTTTATTTCTAACATTTTGGAAACGAAGAGGTCTTGTTGGTGACTTACACATCAGTGTCTAACTCTACTTTTACAAGGGATTTGATCAATTTCTCAATGATAAAAATTCATGCATAAAATCAACCCTCAAATTCATGTTTTGGATAGTGAGAATGAGATCTCATTTCCAACTAGTTCAAGGCAGCATAAAACATTCGTGTATCAACAAAGTTTTTAGCAATTGGAACATCCCCTAGAAATAAGCCAATTTTAATGCGAATAGGGTGTGAATGGGGATTTAAATAAATTAGTTTGCAAGGAGAGGTGTGAAAGGGGGTTTATTTGGGTTTAATTAAGCCATAAAAAAGAAGGCTAATGAAAAAATAGAGATAAGAAAATCAAATGTAGTAAGTGGCTGTCTTTGAATGGTATCAAATGCACTAAGTTTGGAGGATGTTGTTGCTCCAGGGTTCGATGTGCTGAGAAACACATTCTTATGTAGTAGATTGACTAGATTTTGAGCTCCAAGTTCAAGCAATTACATTTTCTCTCTCTTCTCTATCTCTTTTTGTGCTCCACAAAAGTATCCCTCCTACTTGCTTTCATAAGTTGCCCCCTAGATTTTGATGAAAGCAAGCCATGAGCTTGACTCAGGTAGCCCCTTTAAGTAGAGGGTTGAAGTATCCCCCTTTCTTAGCAATAGAACTCGACAAATACCAAAGATTTTGACATCAAACTAGCCTTCTTATGGTTGTACCTTTAATGGTAGCCACTCAAGAGTGTGATAATGACCAAATGAAGAATGAATTTGCTTATACCTTGCTTGAGTGACACTCCAAGGCACTTGATGCTTCTGAAAGCCATTGAACTAGGCCTTGGACTTCTTGGATAGTAGCACCTCCAATGCTTGATCTGTTGAAATTTGAGTAGCAACTATGGAAGCTCCCACAACTTGACAACCCTTAGGAGAGAGGCTCGATACCATGTTGGAAACATGGTTGAGCAAGAATAGAAGAATAGATTATGAGGGAAAGACGAAGAACAAATGGGGAATCACGTTAGTATGAAATAGAGTTTATTCATTTGAAGGTTCTAAGTACCTTGTTTTATAGCTTTCTAGCTTGAACACTTTGTTCCCTCTTTGCTTATGGGATATGGTTCCTTACATGTGCTTGTAGCACAACCTCTAGCACCATACATGTTAACATGTTGCAGTAGCTCTATTAGGAGCTTGAGATAATTACATATGGTGATAAAGGAGGGGTCTAGGCAGTTGGTAAAGTCTCTCACAAAATGACTAAAGGATGGAACTAGGTTTGCATGTTGGAGAAAATAGGTCTTATTAGTGTGGGTAGCCCTTATATTCGGAATCCTTAGGAAGTTGTACCTACCATGTTTGCATTGTTTGTACTCTTTGCATGTCTTCATGGGTAGCTACAATAGGTTAGATCCACCCTCTCATCTTTATGTGAGTAGCAAAAAGCTTCACATGCCCTCTTGTTGTTTTCTAGGATGGGGTAGTTCTAGTTGACATGGCCATGCTTCCCTTAGTTTGTTCATGAGAGGTTCCCTATGTACGGTAAGATCTTTGATAAATAGTGAGATTGAGAGGGTCGATCCAGTTACTTGCTATACTCTTAGCTACCTATATGAGAAACTATAGTATGTGCATAGGTAGTGATCTTTGTCCCTCTGGTACATTTGCACAATTTTCTTTAGGTTTTGCTCTTCTTCTTGTGGTAGGAGCTTGAGGGGAAGAGGGTATCCAATCATTTTCTGAGATTGGTGTGCACCATGGTGCTACATGCCTTCTTTTTTTCTAGTTTTTTTTTTTTTTTTTTTGCTCATCAAATGTGCTTGCATCAAATTTTGGTGGTTTTGATAGATTAGTGGGGTTTATCATATTATGTTGGTGGCTCTATGGTAGTGGGAGGGCTAGAAGGGGTTTTTTGGTTTGCAAAAGACCTTTCAAATCTTGATCCTCTCATAAATTTCTTTCTTAAGTGATGGATTGAGTCTTCCTTGGTCTACTCTATGGACATTAGATTGACTTTTTGGATATGCTCCATGCTCTTCAAAGTGTTAGAAATCAATTCTAGTGAAGCCTTGAGTTCATTTTGGGATCTTCCATCTATGGAGTGCGGGCCAACAATGCAAGTTTCTTAAAAAGTTCTTATTCCTTAGCTTGACACTTGTAAGTTTCAAATTAGACCTTATGTTGACTTTTACTATTTAATGCTATTCTTAGGTCATTGGATATCTTCATGAGTATTGTTGTCTCATATAGCCACTGGGTTTCACCTTCCATTAGGATTACAACCCCTGCCAAGTTAGTGACTATTATCTCCTGTAGGCATACATATGCGGCCTTCCATTGGCCATGTATCTATTGATGCTCCAAGATCTATCTCTCATTCAAGGCTATTTTTTCCTTCTCTTGGACCAACTAGAAGGTGAACTTAGTCAATTAGATTTGTCTCTAACAATTGTTTGCACATCTTGTCCACCTCTTCCTTCCTAGCTATAATGCTTCCACGCAATTAAAAAATTAGTTAGTTAGTTCAAAAGTTAGTTAGTCAATTAATAAGTTAGTAAGGTTACTAACTAAAGTAAAAACTAACTAACATTAATAACTAACAAGTTTTATTTAATTAAAAATATTAAAAAAATCGAGAGTCGTAATTAGACATTTTTCTTGGATTGACAAGGACTGTAGCCACCCTTCACGGAAGTTACGACGTGAACAAGAGTTATGAGCCATATTAATCACTAGTGTTAATGTGTATAGTATGGATGGTCCAAAAATATTAGATTTTTGGGTAAAACTAGCATATTTTAGATATTAGTTATTATAAATATCCTAAAAAGCTATGGAGATTTCTAGAACAGGATGCCATGTAAAAAAAGCAAGTTGTTTTTTCAGCTTGTTTTGGAGATTTAATACAAAAAAAATAGAAGGATTAGTGAAATCGCACACGTCGCAATCGTAGTTTACAAGCAGTAGCAACGCTTTGAACATGGAGAAGAAGAAGGAGTGAATTTGGAAGATTTCTAACCAAGTGTCATGCCTTGGGGTTTTACCCCCTTTTGGAGCCAACGAAACTATCAGATTTATGAATTGAGCAGCATCATATCACTGATTTTTCCAAGATCCCCTCCATAAAGAGCTCTTCTTCTCAGCCACAACCCTTCTTCTCTTGTTTAGCTATAAACATGAGGGATGGGGAGAAATTAGAGAAGCACAGGGAGACACCGAGAGGCTGTGAGAGTGAGGTAGAGAGAGGGAGGTAGAAGGATACCCCTGAGAGAGAGAGAGAGAGAGAGAGAGAGAGAGAGAGAGAGAGAGAGAGAGAGAGAGAGAGAGAGAGAGAGGAGTTACCCCGTGAGGTTGTGAGGGAGAGAGTTAGCTCAATTCCTCCTATCTCAATCTTTGACTAAGCCATCTTCTCTTATGCTCTCCCATCTCAAATTCATTCCTCCTTTATCTCTCGAATCCACTTACAGACGATGGCCCCCAAGGGAAAGATCTCTCCAAATGTTGAAACTCCCACCACAACCAACAGGACTGCGAACCAAGGGACCGCAACTACGGGAAACACATCTCTTATGAATTAAGTGCACCCCTTTGTATTAGGGAAAAGAAATTGGGAGAAAAGAATGTTCACATTAATTAACGCAACTTAATTGAGCATGTTTCGAGATAATGAGCGTATTAGCAAAATTTTATTCATCGCATTCATCTTAGGTGATCGATTAAAATTTCACATAGAGTGTATTTTGTTACCCTTAGAGCATTCACTTGCGTAGATCAAGTGTCAGTTGAGCTAGCCACAGTGGATTGCACATGTATATCCTTAGGTTGAGAGCTAAGGGTGGTGTCGTGTCCTGCCTCTTGGACATCTAGAAGCTTTGATGGAGATAGAGATTGGGAGTGAATAGCTGCCATTGACGACCGTTGTTGTGCTTCCTATGTCCATTTGGAAAAAGAGGATGTAGGAGATCTAGGACTCTTAGGTGGACTTGGCACTGGCTGAATGATTTGCTCAAGGCTATTAGACAATTGTGCCATTTTCTTTGTTGAGTGATCAGCCTTGCCATGAGCAATGTTGTGCCTATGATGCCTGTTATCCTCTTGGAAAATCAAAGGCTCTTTGGGCACTAATGGCTTTTGTGCACGCTCAATGGCTACATATGACATCTGCTTAGTAAGCATGCTAGGTTGAGGCTCTTTCTTTTGAACACTCATGTCCGGTCTCTTGCCTCGAGACCTAGAGTTTCTCTTAGATTTCCTCTTGTGCTTCGTTGTTTTTGATGCAATCTTGCCTTCAGCTGATAGAGATGGTTTAGCAGGGATTTTGGTACCCACATCCATCGGTTACCTGCATAATACCCTTGAGCACGTAGCAACACTTTGGATATCCATCATGGCGTTGTGCTGACCCTCCATCGATGCCTTCGTCTATAAGACTTGGGCTTCTTTTGGGGTCTTCTACGATATTTGTAAGTCCGAAGCCCGTCCTTGGCATTGTCTCTTGACCTTCTTGTTTCAAGCGTGGCCTCACTCACTGGTTCTCGTTGTTTGACTTGTGCTTGTATTAGCTCTTCCAACAAGTCCTTGCTCTCGATAGTAGGCTTGACTGTTACGTCAGCACCTTCCTTGCCTTTCCCTCAAGGTTCGATGATGTCACCCTTGCTAAAGGTTGTGACTATCCTCACACCCGATAGTGTCAGGTATATCCTCTGTGCTACATAGTCAGCCTCACATTTGGTCGCCCTTTTGAAAGGTCTTCCCAGGAGGGTTTCCTTACCATATTTAGCACTATTTGGAAGAACATGAAATAGGATAGGAAAGCTTTCAATTTCAATTGTTGCAAGGATATTGCACTTCCCTATGAATGCTTGTGGAGGTCCCCCATAAGGGCTAAGAGTTGCATTAGTCAGTGTTAGCTCTGGTTGGCCTAGTAGGGTCCATGCCTCATAGGTCAAGATATTAAAATCTACTCCTTTATCAATCAGAGCATCGATAGTATGCTCTCTTTTCGCGGTGAGTTTGACCCTAAGATAAGCAAGTGGTACTATGTCTTCATCTTCCGAGTCTTGGCTTGTAAATTTAAGCCTTCTGACAAATGCCCTTGAGTCCCCAACTGCACGACCAGATGTGGATTCTCCACTAATGTCTTGGCTCATCAGTGCATGAGTATTCAAGGAGCATCTATTGTCAGGACTGTCATATCTAGTCATTCTCGCTATTGTAGCCTGATGTTGTTGCCTTCCGCTTTGACTAGATGTAGTCCGAATGCAACACGTATGTGTTTTTGCAGTGTGGCCTCCTTGCTCTTGTTGGCTAGATTGGCCCATTGAGGTTCTAGGGTCTCTGTTTCTCTCAGTTCGGGTATGGGCTTTTGGTTGCTCTTTTGTCAGTGAGGATCCACATTCGTGTAGAGCTATTACTACACTAAGGTCTAATTTGGGGGACCTATCACAGCGCGCGTTTTCTCTCCAACCTACTTGGGGGAGGCGCGGAGGCCCCCTTTGCGGGGGTCCAGGGGGGCAGTCCCCCCGGCCCGCAGGGCCGTTACGGTAAACACCATGTGCAATTTGGAGGACCATTTAGCCAAATTTTGAACTAATGTTCTAAGTTTCAGCCCAGTGATGGGTCTGTGATGTGCCTTTAGCTCTACGTAGCCTTTGGGGTCAATTTTGGGGTTTATAGTTTTTCTAATATGTTGCCTCGTTTGTTTTTGGCCAATCATATTTTAACTGCTCAGTGTTTTGCATCTAGGTCTCTAGGTCTCGCTGCTGCCTACTTCAAGCTGCCAAGCGGCTCCTCCCTACAATTCCGTCTATTCCATGTGCCAGAATCAAGTTCTGAGCGTCAAAAGAACTTTCAACAGTTTGCGCTACTGAGCTCCAGCCGAGTTAGGTCAAATTTTTGAGAATTTGATAAGAATTTTCACTCGGCCCAGTTGTTCCGAATTGCACGGTCCGAGTGGGTCACTTGGACGGGCCGAGACACATGGGCCGAGGGCCAAATTCATGACTCAGACAAGGTGGACTCGGACGGGCCGAATGGTCAATTCGGACGAGGTCACTCGGACAGGCCGAGGGCCGAATATGGCACATGGCCGAGGGCTGAATTGGTCGATGGTCCAAATGGTCGGCTCGGACGGGCCGAGTAGGTCTAGGTCGAGGACTGATTAGGGTTTCGGGCCAAGTGGGCCAAGCGAAAGAGGGCCGAGGGCCAATTCTGGGACTCGGCCCAGAAGCGGCCGCTCGGACGGGCCGAACGTGGCACAACGTGCGATTTACCCAATCATAGCAAGCATAAACCTCCAGATCCTATCTAGGGGGATAGAGGAAGGGATTCATATACCTAAATAGAGCAGTAGGCTCGTCGATGGGGCGAGATCGGAGCGAATTTGTGCGATGGCTCTCTCTCTCTCTCTCTCTCTCTCTCTCTCTCTCTCTCTCTCTCTCTCTCTCTCTCTCTCTCTCTCTCTCTCTCTTTCTCTCTCTCTCTCTCTCTCAAATGGTCACAAATGAGCTCTCTCTTGGCCTCTTGGCTCTTATGCCCCTTCCTGGATATGGTGCTGATGCCCCCAATCACTCACTTGCTGATCTTAGGCATCACAAGCGAGCTTTTTACCATTTTTTGCATGATTTTTGCCATGTTTTACCTTGTTTTGCAACAGTCAATCCTAATGCTTATTTTCTTTGTTTTTCTTTGTTTTCTCCTACTCTAATGCATCCAATTCACAAAGTAAATACCTAAACTACTCCATCTCACAACATAAATCTCAAAAAAGAAAAAAACCTACTTGCCAAGGAGATCGAATACCATCTTCAACCCCTCACTTCCAACCTATCTCAAGCAACGGTTCGGGGAAAGCCCTTACTTCGATGCTCTATTCGAAGCATGCAAGAGCTCAAGGCTTGAATCCGTTTGTCTTGGCAACAAAACCAAAATGTGGGAGCGCTCAACTGCCAAGACCCACGGACCGCTTATTGTTTCAAGCATTCCAAGCCGAGCACTAATGGCTACCTCTCACATAGTCGACGCACCATCCATATCTACGGATGTAGTGAGCTTACCTCCATGTCGTTCGAGTTACCTCCTCTCCCGCACACTCCGGTAGCTCCACGATCCAAGTGCAAGCTTCAAGCAAGCTCCATCCTCAAGCTCCACGCTCCAAGCTCACCTTTCCCCTTTTGCATTTGCCTTGGACTATTTAAGGTTGCCCTTGCGCTTTTGGCCTTTTCTCCTCTTCTTTCTTCACTTGGGCTACCTTTTTCGGTCTTTGCCTTGCGTCTTTTTTATTTCATTTTGCTTTCTTCGTGTTGGGATTAACACTCTCTCTCAGAATCTTTGAATGCAAATGAGCTCTCTATCTCTCTTGTTTCCCCTTTTGTGGTTTCCCCTTCTCCCCTTACCTCTACTTTTCTCCTTGGATATGCAAAAATATGATTTCTTTCATCCCCTATTTCCCTATTCCCTGATTATCCAGAGAGTGATCTTTTTTCTCTTTTTCCTTATTTCTCCAACCTTAGTGCCTCAAATGTAATGCAAAACACACAACTCCTATACTACCAATGCACAGAAAGCTTCTTACATCCAAACTAATCAGCAAAAGAGATCGAATGGCCTAAAACTCCCTTGCTCCCTACCTAAAACCAAGCATCGTTTCAAAGTTGAATCCGACTTCGTCACCCAATTTGAAGCACACAAGCACTCAATATTGAATTTGTTTGTCTTGGCAACAATGAAACCAAAATGTAAGAGCCTATGCTTGACCACCAAGACCCACGGACCACTTATTGCTTCAAGTGTTTCAAGGAAAATGCTATGGCTACCTCTCACATAGTCATACGTGCTCTCAATCCTACGAGTGTAGTGAGCTTACCTTGATGCCCAATTGAGTAGCCTCCTCCCTCAAGCACTCTAGTAGCTCCACGATCCGAGATGCAAGCTCAAGCAAGCTCAATCCTCTACCTCCAAGCTCCATCCTCGCCTTGCTAGAATATTCGATGCACCTTGCTAGAATATTTGGTGCACTCATTGTTGTGCACTTCCTATATTTTTTCTGAACTTGCCTTCTTTTTCACTTTTCTCGCATGGGCCGTTTTCCATTTTTGACTTGGGCTTCCTTTGTCTTCCTTTTTGGGCTATATCGGCTGTAACATTTACATTATTCGCTCTCACCCTCGTCTGCATGCTTTGTGTGCATTGTCTCATGCTTGCAACTTCTAGTTCCCTCTTTAACATTTATATTAAGGTTAGTATTCTTATTGTTATTATCATCATCATCATTATTATTATTATTATTATTATTATTATTATTATTATTACTTTTTGGGGGTAATTTTCATGTGTGTTGGGAGGAGAGTTCTATACAAAATATTTGTGTGCGGTTTCTCTTTTTTTTTGTGACTATAGGTTCTTTTGCGCTCCTTGCAAGTCGATTTCCGCACAATTTTTCTTATGAGTATTCTAATATTCAGCTCACCTATGAGGGGGATGTGTGGGAAAATAATTATTGAGGAAAGAAATATTAATCAAAATCGGTGACATTACATGGATGACTAAAAAGTCATTTGTCCTTTCCCACATTTCTAAAGAATTATGTTGGTTTCTACTAACTGAAACAGTTATGGTAAATACTTTGAAGAACCGATAGGTCTAATTTGTAATAAATAGTATCCCTAATTGTAATGAAGCATTCAACCAGGAAAAGAAATCTAACTAAACTAAAATAGACATAAAATAACAAAGAACTATTGCACCAAGACATCTTGCCATGTATTAATGATGAGAGTTCCCAAGAATACATGATAGCGATGGTTGGCTGATGCTTCATCTAGCAAGAAGGAAGCTAACTTCAAGAAAGTGAATAGTAAAATTTTGTGAATGAGCCAAAAGATGTATTCTCTTAGACTTTTTCCTTCTTTATCCTAACTCCTCATCTCCAAAGTTAAGGGCACATTTACTTAGGCAAGGGCTGAATTTACAAGGGCTGGAAATTACAAGGTATGGAATTAGCATGATTCCAAAGTACAAAAATATCAAGGTATTTTTCTTTTATGACAAACCATCCCATCCTAAGATGGGTTCGTCCTCAAAATCAAGGATAAATGAACCAAATCCAAGCCAAGGATGATAGTAATAATGTCCATGTAGCTCTGATACGATAGGAAAGCACTTTCCATATAAGAGAGACCTTTATGTATACCAAACTGTGAGTAAACTAGTTGCTGTCCAAACAGGGCTGATTTACAAAAACTATCATAACTTCTGATAGAGTGGTCCAAATGACACATATGAAGTATAGAAATGAAGTGTATACAATCCCTAGTATCACCCCATAACGTCAAAATCAATTTTTAATAAAGTTAGGATAGTTTTATTGCCAGCAGAAATATCTCACAGCAAGCTATCCCTGCACAGTCTGTCATGTATCATCTTGCAATAACCAAGGAAAATCATTCACATAAGTGGATGGTTGCCAAGAAGATTCCTCTATAGGTAAGCTCCTCCACTTAATGAGGTACTCAGTAAGAGTACGATTTCTGAGCTTTTTTTCTCTCTTTCCAATAATACTTTCAGGTTCATATATGACATCCATTGGTGGCAACTCTTCCAATACCTGCACATCAGGTCCAACATACTTCTTAAGCTATGAAACATGAAATACATCATGTATTCTAGTGGAAGAAGGTAGTTGGAGCTTATAAGCAAGCTCTCCAACTTTTTCCACTACCAAATATGGTCCATAAAATCTGTGGGCAAGCTTATTGCTCCCACCCTTCAATGAAGCATAGTGTGTCTTGGGCACTTTAAGAAATACCCAATCTTCAACTTTGAAGTCCAAATGTCTTCTCTTCTCATTGGCATAGGCTTTCTGAGAGCGGAATTTAGGTGACGGGAAGTGCTTAAAAATAGCTAAAAATTATGAATATCAAGGGAAAAATATTCACCGTCAAAGGCGGCGGCTCGATCTAGGACGATTTTAAGCGTCAAGGTGCTTTAAAGGCGCCCGAGCGACACTTGGTGATTTTTCATAATTTTTCAGACAGTCGTGCAGGTTGACACAAGCTACTGGCCAATGCGGGATGCTAAGCCGGACGCCCAGGATTTTTCAGAGCTCGATTCCGAGTCCGGACGGGGAAATGGCCAAGAAACCGGTCAAGATTTGAAGAGGTGGACAAAATTTGGCCAAAATGGGCAAGTGACCTTTGGGAGCCCAAAATTTAAATGTCACATGAAACTTTGGAGAGATGAGATGCAACAAATCGTGGGGAGGGCGTGAGCAGGAAGGCGCCGAAAAATGCGCCATGATGTTGATCATGCTCCTCCCTGCCTGCAAACAACCCTCATGTTTGACATTGGCCCTTGCCTACACTCCGTATGCTGATCATATCGCCGCCCTTCGCCCGTCGAATGGTGGCATGGTTTGAAATTTCTGATTCTAGTCTTTCTCTCTCCTCCCTCTCTCTCTTCTAAAGGCAAGATCATGTGGGGAGAAGAAGGAAGAAGAAAGAATGTTGGAGGCTTGTCCGGCATGGACCGGATTGCTCCACGGGCTGAGAATGGTGATTTGTGATGTTGCTGGACATGAAATGTTGCTGTTTTCCAAATCTACAGCCATGGAGAAAAAACCCGAAACACGCGTTTAAGCGGTAAACCAAAAAATTACAAAGAAAATTTAGTGTTTTATGCTTTTGATTGATGGAATGCCGTTCATATGGACTAAGATTTGATTATGCTGCTGATTCTTCTGAGTTCTTACTGTTTATAACCAGAAATTATGAAAAACATGCATTTCATGGCTCGAAATAATGTCAAGAAACCCGAAAACGCATGAAAAAGGGGGAAAAACAAGGGTTTTGGGCATATAAATGGGGAAAATCGTCGATACACATCAACTAATCTTTCAATTTTGTTGCAAATGAACTAAGGGCCACAGCCCACAAACTGGTTTTCATTTTCAGCAATTTAAAAAATACAAGAAAATGAAGAAAATGGGGGAAAATGATAAAAAAACCATGAAAAATAGGGGAAAAATACATTTGGGGCTACGAAAAATATAGAAAAATAGGATTTATGTTTGTTGATGTATAACAAGGCTGGGGCATGAAGTTATGCTTCAGTTCAGCCTTGTTTATATGTTTTGGTGCGTGTTTCCTTCCTTTCTCCACATAAAATGACAAGGAAACCCTAAAAGAAATGAATGCAATGATGCACTATCAACGGGGAAGGGTAGAGTTGTGGAAAAAATGGTTAAATGCCGCTGAGCATGAGGGATAATTTGCTGATTTTATATGCATCGCATCTAGGACGGAATAATAATGATAAAAATTAAAACCTAGTAGCACGAAGATCACTTCGGTGCTAGGTGTTGCAGCGAAGCACAAAGCGGTTAGAAAGAAAAGCATGAAAGAGATGTTTTTGCACTTGCACGCTGCTGGTTTTTAAAATGTTTGAGCACTAGGCATCCACCTCTTTGCATGATCATTTAGAGGAAATTAAAAGTATCAGAGTTAGCCCCTGGATATGCATAGCAATTGTTTTCAGTAGGCCTGTGACCCACCGTTGAGAGCGTGAGGTTCCTATGCTGTAGGATAGACGAGGGTTAAAGGGGAAGTCAAGTGAGGAAATGGTACATTCCTGGACACGCTCATTTGGTACCTTGAGTGACGTTTGTGCGAAATGTCTAAATGTGGAGCGACGCATCGAGGGGCCAATCCCCAAGGTGTAGGAGAGTCGCAGAGGGTTGACGGCATTCAGCCGTAGGAGGAACCCCATGTGTATGTGATTCGAGCCTTTTGGCTATGTGGAAGGGACTCCCTCTGAGGAGTAATATTGGGTTAGGATCAGTTGGACTACAACGTATTACAAACGCAATGTTTAGGAAGGCAGAGATTTTGATAGACGCTCTTGGCCGCGAGGCCGAGGGGTTGTCTTGCGCATAGTGACGAGGTCCGGCTAGTGCATGAGCCAGTGCCGGCCCGTTTTTAGGTCCATCAGTGGTGCATCTGCCGGGAGCTGCTTAAAAGTGGCGGTTCTCGAATCCTGGTTGTTTAAGGACCAACTAGTAGTTTATGCCAGAGGATACTGAGCTTGATCCGTTATTTAGTGATAAGCATCGTCTAGCAGAAATCCAAAAGCAAGAAAGAGACGAAAGAGCTAGGCGACGTGCTGAAATTTTTAGGAGATATTCCCCTAAGCGTAGCGGTGCTGAACCCTTACGAGGGAGTGGATCTAGTGGTCTTAGGACCACAAGTAGTAAGTTAGGAGAAGGTGGAAGCTCTAGTGCTCCCCTTCCTGCCATAAGTCAGTCCACGTCAATTGCGGGAGGTGTAGCCCCACCGTTCCCTATTCCTAGTGCAAATCCAATCCGCGTCATGGCGCAGCCTATTGCAATTCCAGCAGGAACGACGGATTTGCCGGCTCTAGGTTACCCGCTACCCATTTTTAATGGGCTAGTTGAGGAAGATGCGGAACTCCACATTAGGGAGTTTCAAAAGCTGATGTTTAACTGTCGCATCCAAGAGGAAGGACATTTAATGATGTTCTTCAACATGACTCTCAAAGGAAGAGCTGCTATATGGTATCATGGTTTAGAAGCCGGAACCATATTGAACATTGATGCATTTTATGGAGCTTTTCGAAGGGAGTTTGCCCCTGAAAGGGGTGGGCAATATTGGTTGCGTGTACTCAACGTGACCCGCCAAGATCCACACAAGGACATTCGTGCTTATGCAAAGAAGATAAAAGAGGTCTTCCGTAAGTTGGACACCTCTATTCCTATCCCCGCAGCTGCCCAATTGCAATATTTCCTACATGGTTTGGACTTTAATATCCAATTGCAGTTGAGTAGTGTTCCCTTGGGGGATATAGATACTGCCATTACACGAGCACAAGAGGTGGAATCCTGACTACAAGCAGCCTATGCTTCTAGAGGCAATTCGAACATGGGTTTAGTATTGGGAAACAATATGGCAATAGCCAATGGCAGTAGTGGCCAAGGGATAGCGATGGCTAATCCTAATGGGAGAGGGAACATGATGCAGAATGTCCCTTTATTACCAGCTCCCCCTAGCATGTCGATCCCGACGGGCAGCCAAATGGCTCCAAGTGGTGGAGGCCAAGCGGTCAATTCTAATCCCATGCCTGTGGTTCAACAACCAGTGCCTAATCGAATTGTTAGGCCGATGGAGCGACATGGTAATGACCAAGGCTATGAGTCGAGTTCTTCCAATGTTCTTGGCGAGGTTAAGGACATGATGAAGCATTATACTGATATGATCACGGAGCAGTATCGACAAATAGCCGTTGATGTCAACTTCCTTAAAAAACAACAAAATTTGATAGGAAGTAGATACCCAGAGGAGGGTGCACCGTCGAGGTTTAGTTGCAAATGGTGTGGTGGGCAGCACTATCCAAGAAATTGCCCAAATGTTAAGTGCGACATTTGTGGAAAATCCGGCCATCTAGCGGCTACTTGCTGGAGTAAGATCAGTTCCCTCCAGCGTGGTAGTCGGCAACCAGGGCCTGTTAATCATCGTGCCCAAGGAAATGACTCCCAGCCAGAAAACGGGCCTAAACAAATACTTCAACGACCAAAGACTACAGTGGAGGAGCTACCAAGTGGTAGTGGGGTTAGTTTGATTGAGGCTGTACGCGTTAATGATGCTGAAACCTCTAATCTACGAGCTGTCCTTACAAGAGGTAAAAAGGGTAGAGAAGCCGACATGGATAAGCCTGTCGACGGAAACCCTAAACAAGGCGACAAAGGAACGCAAGTTTTGGATCCTGCCCTAGAAGGGGGACCTTTGAAGCCCGTAGAGAGTAAAGCCGATAAGGAAGCACCAAAGAAGAAGGTGAAAGTTAAGAAAGAGGCAATAAAGCCAGTTCAGCGACCTAAAGAGCGGATGATTTAGCGTGAAAAGCGAGCTCTATCGAACTATCATGAATTCGATTTGGCAAGCTCTCTTTGCGAAGTCAGGCCGGATGTGAACCTCTTACAGCTTATTAAACTTTCCCCAGGAGTGCGTAAGGAATTTAGAAAGATCCTACGTACCGGGTATATTGTAGAACCTTTGGGTATTGCGCGAGTTGGTGATGACTGGTTCGAGCATGCTGAGAAGCATTGCCCAAGGGTTGCAGCCTATGTCGATGGGATATTAGTAGATTATGCTATTGTCGACACAGGATCATCTGTTATCATTATGAGTTCTGAACTGATGGAAAGGTTGGGTCTTGAGATTCAGAAAGATACTTCCACAATCCTCAGAATGGCAGATGACAGTTTGAGACAGCCGGAAGGCTGCATTACTAAGGTCCATGTCACTGTTGCAAATGTAGAATGCATGTTGGACTTTAGGGTGATTCGTTTTGCAGGGCGGCCAAGTTACCAAGTATTACTTGGACGACCTTGGATCTTGCAAGCGGATTGCCAAGTGGATATACCCGCCGGTCGATTGATATTCGGCAGAGGTGCCCAGCGTGTGGTGGTTGATGCTTATCCTGAGTCCCCGCAGAGTGAGAGAGCTCCTCTATCTTCTACAGAATTGGAGACATTAGAAGATTTATCTGCTAGTGAGACATCATCGAGTGATGAGTCCAAAGAGGGATCCACCACGGAGGACATCTATCAGATCACTTTGAACGAGCCGATAGAGGCCCAAGATCGTATAAGAGATGCAGATGTTATCGAGCTAGACCTTGGTACGCCTGATGATTCGCGGCCAATCAAATTAGGTTCTATGCTTAGTTCAGCAGAAAGGGAGGACTATGTGGCCTTGATCCAAGAATTCCGTGATATCTTTGCCTGGAGTTATGATGAGTTGAGAGGCATTCCTCCTAGCCTTGCGGTTCATACAATTCCGTTGAAAGAGGGCAGTCGTCCTGTACGACAGAAAGTAAGGCGTATGCCTTTCGAATTGAGGGACGGGCTGTTTGAAGAGTTACAGAAGCTTCGCAAAGCGGGTTTGATTTTTCCTGTGCAACACACGGAATGGTGTTCGCCAGTTGTGATTAGAAAGAAGAAGAATAATCAAATCCGTTTATGTGTAGACTTTAGGGAGCTGAATAAGCAGACAGTTAAGGACTACTACCCATTACCATTTATTGACCAGATTTTGGATCAATTAGCGAGTAGGGAGATATATTCATTTATGGATTGCTTTGCAGGATATAACCAAATGGCAATTGCAGAAGAGGACAAGTTGAAAACAACTTTTATCACTGTATTTGGCACTTTTGCTTACCACGTCATGGCTTTTGGTTTATGCAATGCGCCTGGTTCGTGGCAACGAACAGCCGATAAGACATTCGGTGACATATCCCCTGAAGAGTTGAGGGTGTTTATTGATGACTTAGGGGCCGCCACCGTGAGAGAAAGGCAGTTGATCATTTTGAGAAAATGCTTTGAGCGCTGTAGACAATTTTGCATTGCCCTAAACCCCCGGAAGTGTGCTTTTGGAGTACCTTATGGGCTATTGCTGGGCCATGTGGTCAGTTCGGTAGGAATTGCAACCGACCCCGAGAAGGTCAAAGTTATAGTTGCCATGGGTCCACCACGCACTCCGAAAGAAGTTCATAGCTTTCTGTCTTCGGTTGGTTACTACCGTAGATTCATTAACGCCTTAGCAGAAAGAACGTTGCCACTTACAAATTTATTGTCCTTTAGCTGTTCGTTTGTATGCGGTGACCCTTGCAAGGTAGCATTCGAGGACGTGAAACAAGAGCTAGCAAGAGCGCCCGTTTTAAAAGCACCTAAAAGAGGTGAGGTGTTCTATATATTTTCAGCAGCCACCATGTATAGTATCAGCTGCTGTTTAGCCCAAATTTGGGAAGAGAAGTGGTACCACCCGATTGCTTTTGCTAGTCGGAAGCTGGGGGTATCCGAAATCAATTACACTTACATGGAGAAATTATGTCTAGCGATGGTCTTTGGGACCAAGAAGTTCAGGCATTACATTCTCTATGAGAAAGTCGTGCTTTATACGAAGGCGGAGGGACTTCGACTATTGATGAATAAGTTACAGCCGCCTGATCGTTTAGCGAAGTGGTTGATCACTTTGCAGGAATTTGATTATGAAATCAAGAGTAAGCCACCAAGGTTGCAAGGCATCGTGGAATGTCTAGTGGACTTTGGGGAGCCGAAAGAATCTGTGGCTGAAGGTAGTGACATGGAGATGATATTTAAAATAGATACGGCATCTATTCCCTCCTGGTATGCTGCAATAACGCATTATTTATCAACGGGAGAGGCGGGATCCGAGTTATCTAAGGCTGAGAAACGGAAAATTAAGCAGCAAGCGTTAAAGTTTGCCTTGATCGCAGGTACATTATATCGGCAAGGGGTTGATGATATCTATCGCCGATGTGTGACGCCTAACAAGGTGCCATTCATTTTGGAAGAGTGCCATGATTCTGCTTGCGGTGGCCATTTTACTGGACGGCTTACAGCACAGAAGGCTTTGAGAGCAGGTTATTGGTGGCCTGCCATCTTCCAGGATGCGTTTGCGTATGTTAAGAGATGCGATATTTGCCAACGGCATGATAGTCGAGAGAATAGGAAACGACCACTCACCCCTATTATGGCGGTACTTCCATTTGAGAAGTGGGGAATAGACTTTGTGGGTCCTATTACTCCGTCATCGACTATGCAAAAGCGATACATCATTGTAGCAACTGACTACTTCACAAAGTGGTCAGAAGCACGAGCAACAAGGAAAGATGATGCTAAAGAAACTGCTAGTTTCCTTTTAGAGCAGATAATATGCCGGTTTGGTCCGCCGAAAGAATTAGTGTCGGACCGCGGAACCCATTTCCTGAATAAGGTGATTAAAGGTTTGACAGAGTTGTGGAACATCAAGCATAACAAGACAACCCCATATAATCCGCAAGCCAATGGTCAGGTTGAAAGTACCAACAAGCAGCTTGTGGGCATCCTGTCCAAAACTGTGTCGGAAAAGAAACGGGATTGGGATAAAAAGTTATACGTGGCAGTGTGGGCCTATAATACGACTTTCAAACGAGCCACTGGCCATACCCCGTTCAAGTTAGTATATGGGGAGGAGTGTGTCTTGCCTTTAGAGATTGAGCTGCCGACTCTTCGGTTTGCCATCAATCATTCTTTGAGCGATGAAGACGCTCTTTTTGAGCGCTTGACGACATTGGCACATTTAGATGAGCTTAAGTTGCAGAGCTTATTGCACCAAGAAGTGGCGAAGCGCCGAATGAAGAAGCTACACGACCTCAAAGCCAAGAAATACACCTTCAAGAAAGGACAGCTTGTTCTGTATTATGACGCACGACGTGAATTATTCCCAGGCAAGCTAGAACCCAAATGGGATGGGCCCTATAAGATCGTTAGAATAGGAAAGAATAAATCCACAGTTTTGTTAGCTGACCTTGAGGGGATAGAATTTAAAAATAAGGTTAATCTTAATAAGATTAAACCTTATTACTTCTGATTGTACTAATGCTATGACTGCCTTGCAGGTCTAGGTAAGATCGATCAAACATCTGCAAGGAAATCGTGATAGAGGTTGATGGGTCGTCTGATCCCTTATTTAGAACACCCATATTTGGAACAGAGGTATCATCAGGGAAAGCTCATTTGGTGGAGCAAAGGATACAAGGTGATTGAGCAAGAAGGCGGGACATTTATTTGGGAAATCAAGGTCTTCTGCCATCATTGCCTACAACTTTTGACGAGCATCCCTGTTGAATTCAATGATGATGGAGGGATGGAGCCTACAGTCCACCCGTTGAATATGCTGAATTTCGATTACCATAATTACGAGTAGAGTTCAGGATGGCAGGATATGTAAACCCTTTATGGACGTACACCTTGTACTTTGATGGGGCGTCCAGGGGTGCATGCAAAAAAGGAAGTGTAGGAGTTGTCATCCGCGACCCCCGACGACACATTGTCATGAAGTTAGCTGCTTATCTCGGGGCGAATTTTACCAATAATATGGCAGAATACAAAGCCCTGATTATGGGTTTGAATATTGCAAAAAAGGGTGGTATCCGCCAGTTGTTGGTGAAAGGGGACTCTCAGTTGGTTTTAAATCAACTCAATGGGACGTACATGGTGCGGAACCCGATCCTTTGTATGTACCATCACACTGCCATAGCCCTGCTAGACGAATTCGATAGAGTGTCTTTTCAGCTGATTCCACGGAATTGGAATCAGTTTGCCAATTCATTGGCTAATCTTGCGTATGAAGAAGACCTCTTCTTTAATTGTGGGCCTTGTCCCGATATATCTATTGATGATGAGACAGGACCTGGTCGTTTGTGGGGTATGCTTTCTGAACATGCCCTCTTTGGCAGACGATGGTTGATTTGGGTGATGCAGAGGGTAAGCGATACTCATCTCCCTTTATTATCTGGGACCCATAGACTGATTAGACGACATGTGATGCGAACACCTCTTGCGATATACGCAGGAGGAATGGGTCATAATTTAATGCACCTAGTCTAGGGCTACGAGCCCTGTTCCCCTGGGAATGGTATGCTTTGATGTCTATCATAGTTGTTTCCAGGAGGATGTTATGCATAGTATTGTTTGATTTTATTAGGCCAAGAGGGCCGATTCAGTTTTGTAGCAAAGTCATGTCTGATTTCATTAGGCCAAGAGGGCCATTTCCCTGTCTAGTGCGGGTGCGTTTAATTGGGTTTTTGTTTAAAGTGTTGTGCTGGACAGGTTTCGTGTTTCGCGGAATTTGGTGGAGCCTGGAGGAGCCTTTGCTGCGATGGAAACGTCTCATGGCCAATCCAGGTGATATTTCTCCTTTACGAGTACCTTTCTTTCCTGTTATATGTGTATTTGTACTTGTTGAGGGGATACTTTTTGTTGGGGACCGGCAACCAAGGCATGAAGTCCCAGGTTTAGGCTAAGTATGTTTGAGGGAGGTCGGAGTAGTCATTGCCTCCTGTAAAGACATTGTTAGGCATTGAAAGACCTGTTTTAGAAGGAAGTCCTAGTGGCCCTGTTCTGCCAGCCTGCTAGGCAGCCGTTCTAGGAGTTCCTGTTAGTAGTGAGGCAGTTAGAGAAGCCTGCTAGAAGATAATAATGATGATGCCAAGAAATCCTGACTGTCCTAAAGGATGACTATCAATACGAAGGTGTGTAAAAAGGGGTTCTAACCCCTATCAAAGAAGAGGAGGAAAGAAATGGAAATGAATAGGCAGTTGCTCATTGCCTTGCGAAGGCCTGGTAGGTTCCTGGGGACGAGTCAGACCCGGGGCCGATACCTTGTCTTCCTAGGGGTGGCTTCTTGTTCGAAAAATAATATCAAACCAAGGAAGGTTGGACGAAAATAAAAGTGAGCGTTAGAAAAGGATTAAGTGTCGCCTTGCGAGGGCTTGGTAGGTTCTTGGGTGCCGAGACAGGTCCTGAGACCGATGCCCTGTTCTCCTTGGGTCACTACGCTCAGCTCCCTCCTTTTTACATGCCCAAGTCTGTTCATCCAATAAAAACCCTAAAAGAAGACATGTACTGAACGAAAATATTCCTTGATCAGGCTATAGGAGTCCTCGCCTTGTAGGAGCTCCTAGTGGTGTTATCTTTAGTTGGTAAGTAGTTCAGACTACCACTTAGGGCAACCTCTTTGGCAGTTCTTTTTAGTTTGGCTGTGTTGGAGCAGCTGGTTAGTGACTCGCTTCGGATCTTCTATTAGATGATGATAGGCCTTCTCCTTGTGGATGTCATGCCTTGGTTCTATCCAGGGGTAGGGGAAGCATTGTGCTGAGTTTTAGTATATAATTGTTTTGTATCAGTTTGATGCTTCTTTGGTTGTTTATGTGCAGATATGTTCGTGGATTCGACGAGCTGAGTCGCCCTATCCCGTGGTCGCCAATGAGAGCGGAATTTAGGTGACGGGAAGTGCTTAAAAATAGCTAAAAATTATGAATATCAAGGGAAAAATATTCACCGTCAAAGGCGGCGGCTCGATCTAGGACGATTTTAAGCGTCAAGGTGCTTTAAAGGCGCCCGAGCGACACTTGGTGATTTTTCATAATTTTTCAGACAGTCGTGCGGGTTGACACAAGCTACTGGCCAATGCGGGATGCTAAGCCGGACGCCCAGGATTTTTCAGAGCTCGATTCCGAGTCCGGACGGGGAAATGGCCAAGAAACCGGTCAAGATTTGAAGAGGTGGACAAAATTTGGCCAAAATGGGCAAGTGACCTTTGGGAGCCCAAAATTTAAATGTCACATGAAACTTTGGAGAGATGAGATGCAACAAATCGTGGGGAGGGCGTGAGCAGGAAGGTGCCGAAAAATGCGCCATGATGTTGATCATGCTCCTCCCTGCCTGCAAACAACCCTCCTGTTTGACATTGGCCCTTGCCTACACTCCGTATGCTGATCATATCGCCGCCCTTCGCCCGTCGAATGGTGGCCTGGTTTGAAATTTCTGATTCTAGTCTTTCTCTCTCCTCCCTCTCTCTCTTCTAAAGGCAAGATCATGTGGGGAGAAGAAGGAAGAAGAAAGAATGTTGGAGGCTTGTCCGGCATGGACCGGATTGCTCCACGGGCTGAGAATGGTGATTTGTGATGTTGTTGGACATGAAGTGTTGCTGTTTTCCAAATCTACAGCCATGGAAAAAAAACCCGAAACACGCGTTTAAGCGGTAAACCAAAAAATTACAAAGAAAATTTAGTGTTTTATGCTTTTGATTGATGGAATGCCGTTCATATGGACTAAGATTTGATTATGCTGCTGATTCTTCTGAGTTCTTACTGTTTATAACCAGAAATTATGAAAAACATGCATTTCATGGCTCGAAATAATGTCAAGAAACCCGAAAACGCATGAAAAAGGGGGAAAAACAAGGGTTTTGGGCATATAAATGGGGAAAATCGTCGATACACATCAACTAATCTTTCAATTTTGTTGCAAATGAACTAAGGGCCACAGCCCACAAACTGGTTTTCATTTTCAGCAATTTAAAAAATACAAGAAAATGAAGAAAATGGGGGAAAATGATAAAAAAACCATGAAAAATAGGGGAAAAATACATTTGGGGCTACGAAAAATATAGAAAAATAGGATTTATGTTTGTTGATGTATAACAAGGCTGGGGCATGAAGTTATGCTTCAGTTCAGCCTTGTTTATATGTTTTGGTGCGTGTTTCCTTCCTTTCTCCACATAAAATGACAAGGAAACCCTAAAAGAAATGAATGCAATGATGCACTATCAACGGGGAAGGGTAGAGTTGTGGAAAAAATGGTTAAATGCCGCTGAGCATGAGGGATAATTTGCTGATTTTATATGCATCGCATCTAGGACGGAATAATAATGATAAAAATTAAAACCTAGTAGCACGAAGATCACTTCGGTGCTAGGTGTTGCAGCGAAGCACAAAGCGGTTAGAAAGAAAAGCATGAAAGAGATGTTTTTGCACTTGCACGCTGCTGGTTTTTAAAATGTTTGAGCACTAGGCATCCACCTCTTTGCATGATCATTTAGAGGAAATTAAAAGTATCAGAGTTAGCCCCTGGATATGCATAGCAATTGTTTTCAGTAGGCCTGTGACCCACCGTTGAGAGCGTGAGGTTCCTATGCTGTAGGATAGACGAGGGTTAAAGGGGAAGTCAAGTGAGGAAATGGTACATTCCTGGACACGCTCATTTGGTACCTTGAGTGACGTTTGTGCGAAATGTCTAAATGTGGAGCGACGCATCGAGGGGCCAATCCCCAAGGTGTAGGAGAGTCGCAGAGGGTTGACGGCATTCAGCCGTAGGAGGAACCCCATGTGTATGTGATTCGAGCCTTTTGGCTATGTGGAAGGGACTCCCTCTGAGGAGTAATATTGGGTTAGGATCAGTTGGACTACAACGTATTACAAACGCAATGTTTAGGAAGGCAGAGATTTTGATAGACGCTCCTGGCCGCGAGGCCGAGGGGTTGTCTTGCGCATAGTGACGAGGTCCGGCTAGTGCATGAGCCAGTGCCGGCCCGTTTTTAGGTCCATCACTTTCATTACTTCTTGTGCTTTCCTTATGCTGTCCTTGCATTGTCTCATGAGCGTCTCCATCCTTTCCAACTCTTCCTTTGCTTGGGGGTTGATATCTTCATGAAACAAAACTGATGGAATTTGGACTTTGTACCCATAAAGTGCTTCAAATGGGGACATACCTATGCTCATGTGATGCGTGTTGTTATAGAAAAATTTAGCAGGGTGGATCCAACGATCCCATAAAGCTTGTGTGTCATGACAATAATGCCTAAGGTACACTTCCACCCAGTGATTGACTCTTTCCATTTGCCCATCGGTTTGGGGGTGATAGGCTGTACTAGGAGTGAGAAAAGTATCCATAGAAGAGAACAGACTTCTCAAAAGTTGCCCATGAATTTTGTATCTCTATCCGACACTATTCTCATTTGCAAACCATGCAGCTTGAACACACCTTCCATAAATTGCTCAGCCACTTGCCTTGCTGAATATTGTATTTTGGTTGGAATAAAGTGGGTTGATTTAGTCAATCTATCAACAACCACATAGATACTATTCCATCCATGACTAATAATAGGTAATCCCGTTATAAAGTCCATGGAAATGTTGGTCCATTTGCCCGTAGGAATAGGTAAAGACCCATATATAGGGTTCTTCTATTTCTTTGTACTAGAGTTCTTTTTGGCTTACACAACTAAGAAGAGGAAAACTGTTTTCAGCCTCCACCTTTGTGTGTATTCCCCCATTGTGCAAGCAAGAAAGCTACAAGTGAGACTCCTTCCTTCTCTCCCACAATCTTGACATGGTATTAGAGCCTTGTTCATGGTAAGGAGCTTAAGAAAGCAAACCAAGTTCGCGGTGTTTTGGTAAGAGGACCAGTGTTGCTTTCATTTTTCTTTTTTGAAATCAAGTCTCTGCAGGTAGCACAGCTGAAAAGTGCAAGAGTGCATTGTCTCAGATTGAGACGTCCTTCGCAGTGTAGCAAGAGGGTAGTATATGCTGCAGTTGCCCTGTTTTTTTGATTCGAGGCCATTTCAGGGCATGTTTTGGAGGCAAGTTTTTCGCACGCACTCAGGAAAAGGCCTAGTTTTTTGCTGTGCAACCACTATTCTACAGGTCGGTGAAAAGTTACCATAGAAATTGCATCGTATGCCTGTGCGCAGAGACATTGAGAGTTACAGAATCATCCTTGTTGCCTGTTGATGCAAAATTGTCACTAGGAAGTGACTGTGTGGTCAAATACCACTTTCGTCAGTTTTGCAGATTTGCCCTTGTGAGGCTGAAGTTGTGTTTTTTTGCAGTGACAGAATTTTTTGCAGTGAACTATAATGGCGTCTGATTCTCTTTCACAGATTGTACTGAAAAGCTAGACAAGAACAACTTTCAAGCATGGAAGTTTAGAATGACGAATTTCCTTATGGAAAAAGGATATTGGGAATTCGTTGTAGGAAACGAAGAAGAACCAGTTCTTCCTGATGTTCCCAATCAACAACAAATGCAGGCATTTAAAGGATGGCATGAGAGAGCCAGAAAAGTTATGTACTGGCTTGCTATCAGTATTTCAGACTCTATGATTGTGCATATTCAGGATGCAAGTACGCCAAAGGAGGCATGGGATACTTTGTCAAAAATGTATAGCACAAATACGCAAGCCAGGAAAATGCAGCTCAAGCAAGAGTTGCACAATGTGCAAAGAGAAAGTATGAGCATCAATGACAACCACATGAAGGTGAAGAAGATTGCAGATGCACTTACTTCCATTGGGTCACCAGTAGAAGATGATGATCTAGTTTCTGTGACCTTGAATGGTCTAGGAAAGGATTATGCACAGTTCCTAACATCGATTTCGGTCCATGAAAGATTTCCTGATTTTGAGGAGTTGATTGCTCTTCTAATTTCTGAGGAGCAGAGAAATAGTGGTGCATCTTCTTCATGAGGAACTTCAAAAGAAGCTGTCTTCTACTCAAATGCTGGAAGAGGTAGAGGCCGAGGTAGAGGAGGCCAATCTGGAGGCCGTGGTAGAAATCAGAATATGCAGCAAACTCAAGAAAACCAGTCCTATGGAGGAGGACGTGGTAACTCTAGAGGCAAGGGGAGCCAAAGAGGTCGTGGTGGATGGCAAAGAGGCCAAAATGCAAACAGTAATGTTGAATGCTACTACTGTGGTAAAATGGGTCATATGGCTAAAGACTGCTACAAAAAGCAGAATGACATCATGAATGGAAAACTGCAACAAGGAAATTATGCATCTTCTAGTAGACAGGGTGATGACAGAAATGAGCATTTATTCATGGTGCAGCACATGAACAATTCTGTGACAAGTGCAGAAGAAAGCAATGATGTATGGTATGTTGACTCAGGTGCATCAAACCACATGACAGGTCATGCAGAATGGATGGAGGATGCAAGGAAAATGGAAAAACTAGGATTTGTGGAGACTGGTGATGATACTGCACATCCTATTGTGCAGATTGGAAAAATTCCCTTGTCTATGCAGGATGGGAAAAAGAAATACATATCCAATGTATTTCATGTCCCGAATATCACCAAGAATCTGGTTTCTGTTGGTCAAATGGTTGAGCAGGGCTTGCAGGTCAGATTTAATTCTCATGGATGCTTTGTTGAGGATATGAAAAATAAAGGTCGCTTGATAGCAAAAGGAAAGAAGAAGGGCAGAATGTTTACGTTGGATGCAGACATGCCTGAATTGAGTGCAGCAATGTTTGCACATGGGACCGGTGTAGTTGCAGATATTGATATTTGGCATAAACGCATTGGTCATGTTAATGTACAGCGACTTAAATCAATGCAAGCCCAAAATATTATTGCAGGATTGCCTAAATTCAAGGTTGCAGAAATGCATAAGGTATGTGAAGCCTGTCAATTTGGAAAACAGGCAAGGAAACCATTTCCTAGACATGTTCAAGAGAGTAAGAAGCCATTGGAATTAATCCACTCTGATGTTACTAAAGCTGCATCTATTGGAGGCTATCATTATTTGTCACTTTTATTGATGGCTATAGCAGAAAATTTTGGGTGTATTTTATGAAAAAGAAAAGTGAAGTGTTTGGGCATTTCAAAACTCTTAAAGCTATGGTTGAAAAAGAAACAGGCCTGTAAATAAAATGCCTAAGATCAGATGGAGGGGGAGAGTACCTCTCAAATGAGTTTGCAAGGTTCCTGCATGAGCATGGCATAAAGCAGCAATATTCATGTAGTCATACCCCACAACAAAATGGAATTGCAGAAAGAAAAAACAGGCATATTGGAGAGGTATCTCGTGCCATGCTCAACGAAAAAGACTTGCTAGATTTTTACTGGGCTGAAGCAGTTGCTACAATAGTCTACATAATGAACAGGACTTCCACTGCAGCAATACATGGGATGACTCCAAAGGAGAGCTATTGTTAGAAATCAAGCTCACCGTCAGTGTGTCTTCATCTATGACCGACATCTATGACAGCTAGTGTGTACAGCTGTCTACATGTGACTACATTAAATAAGTCGGGTTAGTAGTCAGTCAGTGACCTGACTAGAGTTAGTCAGTCTAGTCTACATTTACACTAGGTCACTTTCTCTTGTAGTGGGTGTGTGCTTTTCGAGTGTGTGGAAATGAAGGAATGAGCTTGAGAGCCTGAAGGCTCATGGATATGGAGTCTTTCCCTTTCTCTCTCTCTACTCTTTGAACATGGTATCAGAGCCTCATCCATGAGGCTATGGGAGAATGGGCATGACAACCTGTAGTGCAAAGGAGATGGAAGTAAGGAATGAGGAAGAAGTTGGACACTTGCAAATGAAGCCATAGTCAAAGGAAGGAATCAACGTGGACTGCCTTCTGAAAATCGTGGACTGCCTCCTGAAAATCAACAACCTGTATCTGAAAATCTGCGTCTGCTGATCTGAGTGGACAGCAACCTGTATCTAAAAATCTGCGCCTGCTAATATGAGTGGACAACAACCTGTGCCTGAAAATCTGCGCCCCCTGATCTGAAAATCTGCGTCTGCTGATCTGAGTGGACAGCAACCTGTCAATCTTCAGTGGGGCACCTAGACAAGGTTCATAGAGCATGTATGCTCACTATTGAAGGTATTTGAAGTGTGCAAGAAGTAAATGCTTGTGTGGGAGCTCTGTTATGAGCTGGAGTGACAGACACAGACCTGTAATCATTTCTGAATTGCTGTAAACATGAATGGACAGCATGCATTCAGTCATTACTGACACACAAGAGTCTTGAACTACACTCAGAAGGCATCTTTGGAGCACAAGAATGTGTCAAAGCATGCATACATTGGATCAAATGTCTTGGAGCTGAGATCTCTTGCTCAGAATACTCAAATCTGAAAATCTGAAAACTGTCATACACAGTCAATGACAGAATACTCAAATCTGAAGATCAATGACAGGCTGAAAACTGTCATACACAGTCAATGACAAGTACTGTGCATTACTGAAGCAATACATGTCATCTTGGGGGTTCCATCATCTATATGAACTGGCCTATACATGCTGAATGCATGGAGAATTGAAGCAAGCAATGAGCATCATTGAAAACTGAATTTTGAAGCTGAAGTAAATGCAGTTACACTGTCCTGGTTAATTACAAACAGCTCATGTATTGAACTTGCCACTACAAAGTAAATGTATGACATGGTCAAAAGACATTTTGGAGCTGCTTGGAGCTTGGTATGCTGAATTCTGTTGACTGCAATCTGAAACTGAATTTGTTGATACACTCAGTTTTGGACTTGAAATTGCTGCTGGTTACTCACAGTTTATAGTTTTCAGACTGCATGTATGTACACTGGCAGTGAGGTTACATAAGCTTAAACTGAAGCAAACACATAGCTTATGTATTTACAGTTATGTCTACAGTTGAGACCACTTGTTTGAGGGTTGTTTTGGGGTGTCAGTGGGCTGAAATACCCTGGTTTTTTTTTGCAATTTAGTGTAGAAAACTGTCATAAACTGTTACAAACTGAACTCAGTCAGTCATACTTATTGGACTGCAGGGAGTCAGGCACTTGATAGACAGTCTATTGCATCATGGCTAATGCACATGGGACTGACAATATCACTCAGATAGTTGGAGATAAGTTGGATAATAAGAACTTTACATTATGGAAATTCAGAATGAAAATTTTTCTGGTTGGCAGAGGTTATTGGGATTTATGTAGAGGAGATGAAGTTGCTCCTGAGTTGCCTGCACACAATCCAACAAATGAACAGAAAAGAGTCTACAGGCTATGGAATGAAAGAGCATGCAAGGTGCTGCATTGGTTTCCCTTATGTATATCCGATGCTATGGTAATTCAAATCACTGGATGTGAGACTCCGAAGGATGCTTGGGACATACTGATGAAAAATTATGGAACCATGACACATGTAAGAAAGATCCAGTTGAAACAGCAGTTCAACAACATGTCTAGGAATGGCAAGAGCATCCAGACGTATACCACGGAGATTAAGACCATAACTGATCAACTTGCTACTATTGGCTCAAGTGTATCAAAAGATGATATGATTGCTGTTGCTTTGAATGGCTTAGGCAAAGAGTACAAAGCTTTTGACACTGCCATTTCTGTCAGAGAAGAGCCCCCTAGCTGGGAAGAGCTAGTTGCTTTGTTGTTGCATGAGGAAGTCAAACTTGGTTTGAATATAGGTTCTAGTGCATCTCAGAGTAGAGATACTGTGTTGTACTCTAGCTAGCGTGGCAGAGGATCTAGAGGTCGTGGTTCGTTTCGAGGTCGTGGTGACACTCGTATTACTTATGGACAGCAGCAGTAGCAGAGTAATTGGCATGGTGTAAATACACAAGGCCAGCGTGGATCTGGTGGGTTTAGAGGCAAGGGGAGATCACCTCAAGGAAGAGAAGGTGGATCTGGATCTTGGCAGTCTACTGATCAGTCCAACAAGGACAAGGACTGTCATTATTGTGGTAAGTATGGGCACATAGCGAAGGAATGTTACAATAAGCAAAATGACATGAAGACAAAAGGGAAACAGCATGGGCATTATGCATCCTCTAGTGGTGGTCAAGATGATCAGGTTGATAGACTCTTTGCCATGCAGCATGTGTCCAAGACTGCGTCAAGGCAGAACAGAGATGACAGGTGGTACATTGACTCTGGTGTGTCAAATCACATGACCCCGCATGGAGAGTGGTTTGATGAGATGGTTGCAGGTACACATGGTCATGTATGTACTAGGGATGATACCCAACATGACATAAAGCATTTAAGGGATTGTTCCATTGATGATGCCTGATGGCAAGAAGAAAGGCCTGCATGATGTCTTACATGTACCAACCATAACAAAGAATTTGTTGTCTGTGGGTCAAATGGCAGAACAAAATCTGCAAGTGAGGTTTAACAAGGATGGATGTTTCATTGAGGAGTATGGAAATGGCTGCAAGCTAATTGCCAAGGGCAGAAGGGATGGCAAGATGTTTACTTTGGAAGCGACCATTCCTGAACTTAAAGCAACTATGTTTGCTCATGATGAGAGTGCCATTCGGGATGTAGAGATTTGGCACAAGCGGATTGGACATGTCAATGTACAAAAGCTGAAATCTATGCAGCAGAAAGAAGTAGTACTTGGATTACCTAAATTCAAGTATAATGATTTTGGTCATGTATGCCCTGCATGTCAGTTTGGGAAGCAAGCACGGTTTCCTTTCATGAGACATGTAAAAAACAGCACTAGGCCTTTACAGTTGGTACACTCTGATGTCTGGGGTCCTTCACATAATGCTTCTTTTGGCGGTGCACGATATTATGTCTCATTTATTGATGATTTCAGCAGGTACACTTGGCTTTATATCTTGAAATATAAGGATGATATGTTTGATGCATTCAAAGACTTCAAGAAACATGCTGAAAATGAATTGGGCTGTTACATATCATGTTTGAGATTAGATGGAGGAGGTGAATATGTCTCAAACTACTTTGACAGGTATCTTGCTAAACATGGGATCAAAAGACAGCTCACATGCAGTTATACGCCGCAGCAAAACGGTGTTGCAGAGAGGAAAAATAGGGTTTTGATGGAGTCAGCTAGAGCTATGCTGAATGAAAAATGTCTGCCAAATGGTTATTGGGCTGAAGCAGTGGTGACTGCTGTATATGTGCTAAATTGAACCCCTACAGCAGGGATTCACAATGTCACTCCGTATGAACGGCTGTATGGTCATAAACCTGATATTTCACACTTGAAGGTATTTGGCAGTATTGCATATGTGCATATACCGGATGAGAAGAGGAAGAAATTGGATCCTAAGGCAGTGAAAAGTGTGTTTATTGGATATGCACAGGAACGGAAAGCTTATAAGTGTTATGTACCTTCTACACATGAGACACTCATAAGCAGAGATGTGGTATTTGATGAGTTAGCATCTTGGTATGGGAATCCTGTTGCAGTGCCTACTGATGGCTCACCCAATATGAGTCATGCTGAAAATACTCCTGCAAAGAGTACTTCCATGACTGGTTAGACAGGTGATGTATCATCTACAATGAGTCCTTGGACAGGACGATTACGGAGTCGTACTACTGCATCCACTGACACGGATATGTCAGTGAGGGGGAGAATAGATAAGGGAAAAGAAAAGGTTTTTGAAGATGTAACAGGTCCACTCACTGCAGGTCCACTCACTACAGCTTAGATAGTGAATTAGGGATTCCATCTGTTATGACGCCAGGTGCTAGACAGAGCCGTTATGTGCCTCCTCATGAGAGCCAAGCTCACAGTGAGCCACAGCTCAGGAGATCAGAGAGGGTCAGACGACTTGTTGACAGGTATACTTACATTGGATATTCAGCCCATCATTATGCTCACAGTGAGCCACAGCTCAGGAGATTAGAGAGGGTCAGATGACCTCTTGACAGGTATACTTACACTGGATATTCAGCCCGTCATTATGCTTATATGATGAAAGTAACAGGTTTTAGAGAACCAAGTAAGTTTGATGAGGCAGTTTCAGATGAGAATTGGCGTGCTGCTATGGATGAGGAATATTTAGCTTTGGCTGAAAATTGTACATGGGATTTGGTACAGTTGCCTGAGGGCAAAACACCTATTGGATGCAAGTGGGTGTATAAGGTAAAATGTAAATCAGATGGATCATTGGAAAGATATAAGGCCATGCTGGTTGCAAAAGGGTATACGCAGCAATATGGTCTTGATTATGAGGAGACTTTCAGTTGTAGCAAAGATGGCTACAGTTAGAACTGTGATTGCTTTGGTAGCAGCTAGAGGCTCGAAACTATGGCAGATGGATGTAAAGAATGCATTTCTCAATGGAGAATTACAGGAAGAGGTTTACATGGAACAGCCTGAAGGCTATGTACATCCAGAATTTTCAGCACATGTATGTCGGCTGAAAAAGGCATTATATGGGTTGAAACAGGCACCCAGAGCATGGAATGCTCGCATCAGCAGTTATTTACAGCAACATGGTTTCCAATTGGGAGATGTTGATCATAGTCTGTTTGCGAAGAGGACAGATAGTGGCTATGTTTTTTTAGTTGTCTATGTTGATGACTTAATCATTACAGGAGATGATGAAAATGGGATTGCAGAAATAAAGACATGTTTACAGGCTGAGTTTAAGGTCAAGGATCTTGGAGAGCTGAAATATTTTTTGGGGATTGAGGTTGTCTCTACACCTCGAGGCATATGGCTGCTACAGAAGCAGTATGCTCATGACATGTTACAGAAATATGGTATGGCTGATTGCAAGCCTATGGGTACGCTTTTGGAGCAGAATGTCAAGCTGCAGATTGATGTTGGGATAGAGATTGAGAATGTTACTATGTACAGACAGATGGTAGGTAGCTTGATCTATCTCATGATCACTAGACCTGACTTGAGTTATGCTGTGGGGCTGATCAGTCAGTTCATGCAGAAGCCTCGCAAACCACACTTGGATGCAGTCACAAGAATTCTGAGATATGTAAAGGGTACCACAGATCATGGGCTGTTTTATGCATATGGGAAAACCCTTGACTTGATGGGGTACACTGATACTGACTGGGCTGGTTGCACATATGACAGGAGGTCAACCAGTGGCTATGCATTTGGATTGGGTAGTAGCATGATCAGTTGGCAGAGTAAGAAACAGCCTACAGTTGCATTGTCCAGTACGGAAGCAGAGTATCGTGGTGCGGCCTTAGCAGCCTGTGAAGCTAAGTGGTTACAGAAGTTACTGAATGACTTGGAAGTACACTTGGACAGCAAAGTCAAGTTGTACTGTGATAATTTGAGCAGTGTTATGTTAGCAAGCAATCCTGTTTATCATGCAAGATCAAAACACATTGAGGTTCACTACCATTTCATCATGGAAATGGTTTTAGCAGATCAGATTGACTTGGAGCATGTGAAGACTGAAGACCACGTAGCAGACATCTTTACCAAATCACTTGGTAAAGATAAGTTCATTCACTTTAGACAGCTACTTGGAGTGATGCAGATGATTTGAGTTTTGTTTTTGAGCTTGAGGGGGAGTGTTAGAAATCAAGCTCACCGTCAGTGTGTCTTCATCTATGACCGATATCTATGACAGCTAGTGTGTACAGCTATCTACATGTGACTACATTAAATAAGTCGGGTTAGTAGTCACACTAGAGTTAGTCAGTCTAGTCTACATTTACACTAGGTCACTTTATCTTGTAGTGGGTGTGTGCTTTTCGAGTGTGTGGAAATGAAGGAATGAGCTTGAGAGCCTGAAGGCTCATGGATATGGAGTCTTTCCCTTTCTCTCTCTCTACTCTTTGAACAGCTATATTGGTAGGAAACCAGATATTTCTCATTTGAAGATTTTTGGTTGCATATGCCAGATCAGTTGAGATCCAAGTTGGATCCAAAAGCTGAGAAGTGCATCTTTATTGGTTACTCTCTATAGCAGAAAGGGTATAGATGCTATAACCCTTCTACTCGTAAGTTTACAGTGAGCAGAGATGTTGTTTTTGATGAGATGAGTAGATGGTTTAAACCAGTAAATGTGATTGATGATGTAGATGCACAAAATGGTAATGTTGCACAAAATTCACAGCAGCAGTCACAAAATATTAGTGGACCTGGAGTGTCCTCTAGTAGTGGTTCACATTCTTCGCCATGGACAGGCAGATTGAGATCAGGAGAATCTCCTCAAAACAATGCAGATAGTGGTATGCAGGTTTCACGAAAAGGAAAAGAGAAGATAGATCAGCCCATGTTTGATGTGAATGCAGGTCAATCTTATGTGGATGGTGAATCCAGTGGCTCAGAACAGAGCATTGATTTTGAGTTGGGTATTCCTTCTATTGTTACACCTGGATTAAGGAAGACCAGGGATGTTTTGAGAGCACCTAGGAGTGAACCTAATTTGCGCAGGTCTACCAAACCTAGGTATCCTGTGGATAGGCTGAAATATGATGGATTTACAGCTATTCACTATGCCTATATGGTCAAAGTGATACAGGAACCAAAACCCACTTCTTTTGAGCAAGCCATGGGAAAAGAAAAATGGGAGAAAGCCATGGATGAAGAAATGGATGCCTTGGAAGCAAATGCTACATGGGAATTGGTACCTTTGCCTAAAGATAAGAATGCAATTGGTTGTAAGTGGGTTTATAAGGTGAAGCACAATGCAGATAGTTCTGTGAATAGATACAAGGCAAGATTAGTAGTCAAGGGGTATGCACAAACATATGGCATTGATTATGAAGAAACATTTAGTCCGGTTGCAAGGATGGCAACCGTAAGAGCAGTCATTGCCATGGCTGCATCAAAGGGATGGTCTTTACATCAGATGGATGTAAAGAATGCCTTCTTGCATGGTGATTTGCAAGAAGAGGTCTATATGGAGCAGCCACCAGGTTATGTGCATGCTGTTCATCCTGAGTTTGTTTGCAGGTTGAAGAAAGCCTTGTATGGCTTGAAGCAACCACCTAGAGCATGGTCTGACAAGATAGGATAGCATCTTGTCACTATTGGCTTTCAAATTTCCAAGGCAGATTTCTCACTTTATGTGAGAAAAACAGAGAAAGGTATTATGCTGCTTGTCATTTATGTTGATGATTTGATTATCACAGGTGATAGTAGTGAAGATATCCTTCATGTGAAAATGCTATTGAAGCAGAAGTTTGAGATGAAGGATTTGGGAGAGCTGTGTTATTTCTTGGGCATTGAGGTGATTAGATCACCAAGTGGGATACGGCTCTTGCAAAGGCAGTATGGATTGGACATGCTGTCCAAATATGGTATGACAGGTTGTAAACCTATTTCAGTTCCTTTCGAGCAGAATGTGAAGCTAAGCATAGATGCAGGTGAGCTTCTCGAAGACCCTACTATGTATAGACGCATAGTAGGAAGTTTGATTTATATGACTATTACCAGGCCAAATTTGAGCTATGTTGTTGGATTGGTAAGTCAGTTTATGCAGGCTCCAAGGAAACCGCATTTGGATGCAGCTAGACGTATACTCAGGTATGTGAAGTCCACATTGCAGTATGGACTACTTTATGAGACTGGGGTTCAGATACAGTTGCATGGATACACTAATGCTGATTGGGCTGGTAGTATTTTTGATAGACGATCTACCAGTGGATATGTGTTCTCTTTTGGGAGTGCTGCAGTCACTTGGAGCAGCAAGAAACAGCCTACAGTTGCCTTGTCGAGCACAAAGGCTGAGTACAGGGGTGTAGGAATGGCTGCATGTGAGGTAGCTTGGTTGCATAAGCTACTTTATGATATGCATCAGCCTACAGATGGGCCAGTTGTCATTTATTGTGACAACATGAGCAATATACACTTGGCAAATAACCCAGTCTATCATGCTAAAACAAAGCACATTGAGGTGCATTATCACTATGTGCGGGTGAGGGTTTTACTAGGTCTTATTGATCTAGTAGCATAGAGGATCAGGTAGCTGACATATTTACGAAGGTATTGGGTGCAGAGAAGCTGCGCAAGTTCAGAACCTTGCTTGGTGTGCAAGAATTGGGATTGAGCTCGAGGGGGAGTGTTGAGATATCGAGCTCCACTCGTGATATGCCAGGGTGACCGTTGTGCATTTATGTCACCGACTTGTTAGCTATAGATGCGGTTGGTACACCGCCCATGAATAATAGCTAGATGACAGCTATCCTTATCTACTCTAGTTCGTGGCTCAGTTAGTATGCCACCTTGGTTAGTTGAGTTTGGTTTTGAGACCCATAGATAGGGTTCTTCTATTTCTATGTACTTGAGTTCCTTTGGCTTACACAACTAAGAATAGGAAAATTGTTTTCAACCTCCATCTATGTGTGTATTCCCCCATTGTGCAAGCAAGAAAGCTACAAGTGAGACTCCTTCCTTCTCTCCCACAATCTTGACAGACTGTGTATGCTGAAATAAATGCCCTGTTTTTGGCTGGAAACTCTTGTATTTCTGCCCATAACACTCAGCCAATTGAATGGCAGCTTGCAAAGATGTAGGCTTCATGGCTCCAACTTTGGATGATAAGGTAGACTCCAAACCAAATATATACTTATTCAATTTGGCACTATCGGAGACTTCATGAACATACATTGTGAGGTTTAAAAATTGATTTGAATATTCTCTAACCAAAAGACCACGTTGCTCAAGGGCATACCATTTCTTTTTCGAGCACTCTTTTTCAATGGGAGAAACGAAGACTTCAATCATAGCATTCTTTAGTGCTTCCCAAGATAAGAAGTCATGCCTAATTCTTGTCATATATCTCCACCAAGTATATGCATCACCTTCTAAATGAAGGGCTATAAACTTCACTTTGGCATTTTCGGGCCTTGGATAAAGGGAAAAGTACATCTCCAATTTTTCAAACCAACTCCGTGGGTGAAGGATTCTCTCCTTTGATATTTGAAATGACAATTTTCTCTTTATACTCTCTCTCATATTGAGGTGGCTGCCCATTGTGGTGCTGCTGTCCATTATGATGTTGCTGTCTAAAAAAGTTACCAAATGAGCCTTGCCTAGGGAATTCATTATTCCAATTTCCTTGTGCAAATGGGGTTTGCTATCCATATTGCATACCATAACCTTGTGGCTGGAAATAGTGTCCTTGAGGCTAAAAATGAGTGTTACCCATATTGGAAGGTTGTCCATGGTACCCTTGATGTTGTCCATGCATAGGAGTATTAAATGGTGGTTGCTGCCCATTGTTTTGTTGAGGCCAACCATGATTGGATAAAGGGCTTGGCTTATTAGGCTAAACTTGAGTATGAGGATTGTGTTGTTGCTGTCCATAGGAGTTTGGGGCTAAATTCACATGCCCTTGTTCATGCCCACCAATATTTAGTTGAGGATAGAATTGTTTATAAAATGGATTGCAACCGTGGATATCCTCCTCATGCCTAGAGCTTGTTTGAACTCTATCGTGTGGATCTTGCCCATGTGGCTAAGAATAGGCCTTTGATTGATGGGGATGAGGCTGAAATGAAGTGGGCTATGTAAAATCTTTAGCCTTTGATGATTCCCCAATCTCAAATTATCCTACCACATTTGGAGTAGAGGGTTTGGGTTGCTCTTTAGCCAAAGGAGGGTTTGGAACATTGGGACCAGCTGTAGGCAACATCTTTTCACTAAAGATAGCCACTAACTTGTCAATATCCATCCTCATACCATCAAAGCCTAATTTCATCTCTTTAATATCATTTGAGAGTTGTTGTAGGCTGTTAGAGTTCATGGAAGCATGGGACATCTCAACTCCATTCATTGGTTGATTGATAGGAGAATGAGTGGAACTTACATCAACCTCTTCATTCTCATAATGCCTATGGCATATAGCTTCTTGAGGGGTTTCATGTTCATGTTTATGTTGGTATTCTCTCAATTCTTCATTGATGGTCTCCAATGTTGAGATGACAAGCTCAACACATGTGGACATTGATGATGGACCACCTGGTTAGATGGGTCCACACGTCTACACTTAGCACATCAGTGGTCATTATGACTCTTACATAGCTACTGACTCATTACTTATTATATTCAGGTTGTTACACCTATTTACAGCTGGCATAGTTATAGCGCCAGTCGACTAGTGTAGTCGGTTATGCATTGTTTGACGTAGTAGGCCACTTTCCTTTATGTTGTATCTTACCTATAATTTGTGTACATTGTAAAGTGTGTGGAAGAAGAAGAAAAAACCAGCAAGAAAACGTTTTGGCATCCATCTCTCTTCTTGTCTCTTGAGTGAGCTTCTCCTTGTGCATTCTGTGTGTGTTCGGTGCAGCATCTTGAGCAAGTCCCTCCACCACGCGATTCTTAACATGGTATCAGAGCCGCGCCACTAAGAGAGGCTGATTTCGAAGGCTGAAGCGAAGGAGAAGAAGCAAGGCTCGAGCAAGCAAGCCACGGGTAAGAAGTTCTCACATTCTTTCACTCTCTCTCCTGGATAGTGCCTGTGGAGGCACCAGAAGCAAGGTCGAGCAAAAATCTCAGATTGCAGTGAGATTTGTTATACACGAAGAGCACTATGTATTCTATAGATAAACCCTTTAGGGCTTTGCCACAGTTATTTTGGGCTTCTGAGGCCGTTTCAGGCCCCGTTTTAGAGCCGCAAGGTTGTGGACAGCAGTTTCAAGGTACACTGTGATTTCAGCTATATTGACCGAACATGGGTGCACAGGTTACAGATTTCAGATCTGTAAGTTTGAAGGTATTTATCGATAAATAAACACAAGGTTTATATACAAAGTGGTTGCAGATTGCATGTATTGTTGAGCAGACAGTGAAAAAGGTTGTTTGGTGTATTGCTATGCACTACAGGTCGAGGGTTGCAGAAGATTTAATTGATGTTTGGTATTAGTTTTGTGAAAATGACAGAGAACAATGGAAGCCCCATCATTGAGAAACTCGACAAGAACAACTACCCTTCATGGAAGTTCTGTGTCACGAGCTTCCTGTCAAGATTGTGGGAGAGAAGGAAGGAGTCTCGCTTGAAGCTTTCTTGCTTGCACAATGGGGGAATACACACAAGGGTGGAGGCTGAAAACAGTTTTCCTCTTCTTAGTTGTGTGTAAGCCAAAAGAACTCTAGTACAAAGAAATAGAAGAACCCTATATATGGGTCTCAAACCAAACTCAACTAACTAAGGTGGCATACTAACTGAGCCACGAACTAGAGTAGATAAGGATAGCTATCATGTAGCTATTATTCATGGGCGGTGTACCAACCACGTCTGCAACTGACAAGTCGGTGACATAAATACACAACGGTCACCCTGGCGTATCACGAGTGGAGCTCGATATCTCAACACTTCCTTATTGGAAAAGGGCTCTACGAGTTTGTTTCAGGTGAAGAAAAGGAGCCGGAGGTGAGTGATCCTCCAACTACATAAGAGACAAAGGCACGGAAGGAATGGAATGCAAAAGACAAGAAGGTCATGTATTGGCTGTCTGCAGTAATTGACAATAATATGCTGGGACACATTAGAAATGCAGAGAATTCATATGCAGCTTGGACCATACTTGAAAGTATGTTTTCTGTAAATACAAAGGCACGAAAGATTCAACTCAAGAAAGAGTTGAATACATTGAAGAAAGGAAAGATGTCTATCAATGAGTATGCACTGAAGGTAAGGAGCATTGCAGATGCCTTGGCAGCGATTGATGCAATGCTCGATAATGATGATTTGGTGTCATCTACCCTGGGTGGACTTAATAATGAAAAGGCTTGGAAGTCTTTTGTAACTTCCGTATATGTCAGAAAGCCATTTCCAGATTTCGATGAGTTGGTCTCCCTTATGATCACTAAAGAGATCAACATGCAGAGTGAGACATCTGAAAGAAGTGGTGAACAGGTCTAAGCTTTCTACTCCAGTTCAGGAAGGGGATGTGGCAGGTTCTCTTCAAGAGGCCGTGGTACAGAACGTGGTAGTGACAACCAGCAAAACAGATTGAATCAGCAATTTGGTGATATGTAGGTTTCAGGAGGTCGTGATAACTTTAGAGGCAGGGGGAGCTTTAGAGAAAGAGGTGGATGGCAGAACAGAGGTTCTAACAACTCTAGTATTATGTGTCACTACCATGGCAAAACAGGTCATATTGCAGCCCAATGTTATGCTAAGAAAGATTATATCCGCAGTGGTAAGTTGCAGCAAGGAAACTATGCATCGTCTTCACGACAGAATGAAGACAAAAATGAACGTCTGTTTGTTATGCAGCATATGCTGAATGCTGTTACAGGAAAGGGAACACATGATGATGTCTGGTATGATGATGACTAGCCATGCAGAATGGTTTGGAGAGATGCAGAATTTGCAAAATGCAGTTTATATGTAGACGGGTGATGATTCATGCCACCCAATTTCACACATTGGAAAAGTTCCCTTGTCCTTGCATGATGGTAAGACAAAGAGTCTTTCAGATGTATTACATGTGCCATCTATTACAAAGAACTTGGTGTCAGTTGGTCAAATGGTAGAGAAAGGGCTGCTTTGTAGAAGACTTCAATGACAAGTGCAGGTTAGTTGCAAAGGGAAGTAGAGTTGGACGTATGTTTACTCTGGATGCTGGAATTCCTACTATGAATGTAGCTATGTATGCTAAAGGAAAAGGTGTTATTGCAGACATTGAAATTTGGCACAAACACATTGGACATGCAAATGTACAAAGGCTAAAATTAATGCAGTCCAAAGGGTTGGTTACAAGTTTTCCTACATTTAGAGTTGTAAAATTTCATAAGGTATGCGAAGCATGTCAGTTTGGTAAGCAAGCAAAACAACCCTTTTCACATGACAGAGATGTAAGCAGAAATATCCTTGATGTTGTGCATACAGACATTTGGGGGCCTACACAAAATGTATCTCTTGGAGGCAGTTCATACTTTGTCACATTCATTGATGATTGTTCTAGAAAGCTGTGGATATATTTTATGAAGGAAAAGGGTGAAGCTTTTGAGCACTTTAGAACTTTCAAGGCTGCAGTTGAAAGAGAAACATGCTTGAAAGTAAAGTGCTTGAGGTCAGATGGAGGGGGGGAGTACCTCTTGAATGAGTTCAGTGATTTTCTGAGGTCTCATGGGATAAAGAGACAGTTCACATGCAAGTATACCCCACAGCAAAATGGGGTTGTAGATAGGAAAAACAGGTATATTGCAGAAGTTGCACTTGCCTTGATGGCTGAAAAGAATATGCCTAAGCATTTTTTGTCTGAGGCTGTTCATACTGCTGTTTATATTATGAATAGAACTCCCACAACTGCAGTTCATGGTATGACCCCGGAAGAATGTTTTACAGGTAAGAAGCCTGATGTCTCATACTTGAAAGTGTTTGGCTACATTGCGTATGTTTATGTATCAGATGAGTTGCGAAAGAAACTGGATCCAAAGGCTGAAAAGTGTGTCTTTATTGGATACTCTTTAGAGCAAAAAGGGTATCGCTGTTATAACCCTGTCACATGTAAGTTCAGAGTGAGCAGGGATGTCATCTTTGATGAAATGAGCAGTTGGTATGCATCTAATGGTGATGCATTGGATGATGATGATGAGTGGACCAGAGACATCATCTAGTAGTCCTTGGACTGGGAGACTAAGGAGTACCTCTACATCTTCAAGTGCATCTAGTAGCACTACATGTAAAGGCAAAGGAAATAATAAAGTGTCAGATGGCATTGATGCAGCTCTTAATGGAGACTCTAGTGGCTCGGAGAGCTTAGATGATGCCTTCCTTCTCTCCCACAATCTTGACATGGTATCAGAGCCTTGTTCGTGGTAAGGAGCTCAAGAAAGCAAACCAAGTTCGCAGTGTTCTGGTAAGAGGACCAGTGTTGCTTTCATTTTTCTGTTTTGGGAGTAAGTCTCTGCAGGTAGCACAGCCGAAAAGTGCAAGAGTGCATTGTCTCAGATTGAGACGCCCTTTGCAATGTAGCAAGAGGGCAGTATATGCTGCGGGAGAAGGCTTTAGCCCCTAGTTGCTCTGTTTTTTTGATTTGAGTCCATTTTGAGGCCTGTTTTGGAGGCAGAAGTTTTCTGCACGCACTCAGGAAAAGGCCCTGTTTTATGCTGTGCGACCACTGTTCTACAGGTCGGTGAAAAGTTACCACAGAAATTGCATCGTATGCTTGTGTGCAAAGACATTGGGAGTTACAGAATCATCCTTGTTTCCTGTTTATGGAAAATCGTCACTAGGAAGTGACTGTGTGGTCAAATACCACTTTCGTTAGTTTTGCAGATTTGCCCTTGTGAGGCTGAAGCTGTGTTCTTTGCAGTGACAGAATTTTTTGCAGTGTTCTGTAATGGCATCTGATTCTCTTTCACAGATTGTCACTGAAAAGCTTGACAAGAACAACTTCCAAGCATGGAAGTTTAGAATGACGAATTTCCTTATGGGAAAAGGATATTGGGAATTCGTTGCAGGAAATCAAGAAGAACCAGTTTTTCCTGATGTTCCCAATCAACAGCAAATGCAGGCATTTAAAGCATGGCATGAGAGAGCCAAGAAAGTTATGTACTGATTGTCTATCAGCATTTCAGACTCTATGATTGTGCATATTCAGGATGCAAGTACGCCAAAGGAGGCGTGGGATACTTTGTCAAAAATGTATACACAAATACGCAAGCTAGGAAAATGCAGCTCAAGCAAGAGTTGCACAATGTGCAAAGAGAAAATATGAGCATCAATGACTACCACATGAAGGTGAAGAAGATTGCAGATGCACTTGCTTCCATTGGGTTGCCAGTGGAAGATGATGATTTAGTTTCTGTGACCTTGAATGGTCTAGGAAAGGATTATGCACAGTTCCGAACATCGATTTCGGTCCATGAAAGATTTCCTGATTTTGAGGAGTTGATTGCTCTTCTAATTTCTGAGGATCAGAGAAATGGTGGTGCATCTTCTTCATGAGGAACTTCAAAAGAAGTTGTCTTCTACTCAAATGCTGGAAGAGGTAGAGGCAGAGGTAGAGGAGGCCGATCTGGAGGCCGTGGTAGAAATCAGAATATGCAGCAAACTCAAGAAAACCAGTCCTATGGAGGAGGACGTGGTAACTCTAGAGGCAAGGGGAGCCAAAGAGATCGTGGTGGATGGCAAAGAGGCCAAAATGTAAACAGCAATATTGAATACTACTACTGTGGTAAAATGGGTCATATGACTAAAGACTGCTATAAAAAGCAAAATGACATCATGAATGGAAAATTGCAACAAGGGAATTATGCATCTTCTAGTAGACAGGGTGATGACAGAAATGAGCATTTGTTTATGGTACAACACATGACCAATTCTGTGACAAGTGCAGAAGAAAGCAACGATGTGTGGTATGTTGACTCAGGTGCATCAAACCACATGATAGGTCATGCAGAATGGATGGAGGATGCAAGGAAAATGGAAAAACCAGGATTTGTAGAGACTGGTGATGATACTGCACATCCTATTGTGCAGATTGGAAAAATTCCTTTGTCTATGCAGGATGGGAAAAAGAAATACCTATCGGATGTGTTTCATGTCCCGGATATCACCAAGAACCTGGTTTCTGTTGGTCAAATGGTTGAGCAGGGCTTGCAGGTCAGATTTAATCCTCATGGATGCTTTGTTGAGGATATGAAAAATAAAGATCGCTTGATAGCAAAAGGAAAGAAGAAGGGCAGAATGTTTACATTGGATGCAGACATGCATGAATTAAGTGCAGCAATGTTTGCACATGGGACCGGTGTAGTTGCAGATATTGATATCTGGCATAAACGCATTGGTCATGTTAATGTACAGCGACTTAAATCAATGCAGGCCCAAAATATTGTTGCGGGATTGCCCAAATTCAAGGTTGCAGAAATGCATAAGGTATGTGAAGCCTGTCAGTTTGGAAAACATGCAAGGAAACCATTTCCTAGACATGTTCAAGAGAGTAAGAAGCCATTGGAATTAATCCACTCTGATGTGTGGACTACTAAAGCTGCAGCATCTCTTAGAGGCTGTCGTTATTTTATCACTTTTATTGATGACTATAGCAAAAAAGTTTGGGTGTATTTTATAAAAAAAGAAAAGTGAAGTGTTTGGGCATTTCAAAACTCTTAAAGCTATGGTTGAAAAAGAAACAGGTCTGCAATTAAAATGCCCAAGATCGGATGGAGGGGGAGAGTACCTCTCAAATGAGTTTGCAAGGTTCCTGTAGGAGCATGGCATAAAGCAGCAATATTCATGCAGTCATACCCCACAAAAAAATGGAATTGCAGAAAGGAAAAACACGCATATTGGAGAGGTATCTTGTGCCATGCTCAACGAAAAAGACTTGCCAGATTTTTACTGGGCTGAAGCAGTTCCTACAACAGTCTACATAATGAATAGGATTCCCACTGCAGCAATACATGGGATGACTCCAGAGGAGAGGTATATTGGTAGGAAACCAGATATTTCTCATTTGAAGATTTTTGGTTGCATTGCCTATGTTCATGTGCCAGATGAGTTGAGATCCAAGTTGGATCCAAAAACTGAGAAGTGCATCTTTATTGGTTACTCTCTGCAAAGCAGAAAGGGTATAGATGCTATAACCCTTCTACTCGTAAGTTTATAGTGAGCAGAGATGTTTTTTTTTATGAGATGAGTAGCTGGTATAAACCAGTAAATGTGATTGATGATGTAGATTCACAAAATGGTAATGCTGCACAGAATTCACAGCAACAGTCACAAAATATTAGTGGACCTGGAGCGTCCTCTAGCAGTGGTTCACATTCTTCGCCATGGACAGGCAGATTGAGATCAGGAGAATCTTCTCAAAGCAATGCAGATAGTGGTATGCAGGCATCACGAAAAGGAAAAGAGAAGGTTGATCAGCCCATGTTTGATGTGAATGCAAGTCACTCTTATGTGGATGGTGAATCCAGTGGCTCAGAACAGAGCATTGATGATGAGTTGGGTATTCCTTCTATTGTTATACCTGGAGTAAGGAAGACCAGGGATGTTTTGAGAGCACCTGGGAGTGAACCCACTTTGCGCAGGTCCACCAGAGTTAGGTATCCTGTGGATAGGCTGAAATATGATGGATTTACAGCCATTCACTATGCATATATGGTCAAGGTGATACAGGAACCAGAACCCACTTCTTTTGAGCAAGCCATGGGCAAAGAAAAATGGGAGAAAGCCATGGATGAAGAAATGGATGCCTTGGAAGCAAATCCTACATGGGAATTGGTACCTTTGCCTAAAGGTAAGAATGCAATTGGCTGTAAGTGGGTTTATAAGGTGAAGCACAATGCAGACGGTTCTGTGAACAGATACAAGGCAAGATTAGTAGTCAAGGGGTATGCACAAACATATGGCATTGACTATGAAGAAACATTCAGTCCGGTTGCAAGGATGGCAACCGTAAGAGCAGTCATTGCTATGGCTGCATCAAAGGGATGGTCTTTACATCAGATGGATGTAAAGAATGCCTTCTTGCATGGTGATTTGCAAGAAGAGGTCTATATGGAGCAGCCACCAGGTTATGTGCATGCTGTTCATCCTGAGTTTGTTTGCAGGTTGAAGAAAGCCTTGTATGGCTTGAAGCAAGCACCTAGAGCATGGTCTGACAAGATAGGACAGCATCTTGTCACTATTGGCTTTCAAATTTCCAAGGCAGATTTCTCACTTTATGTGAGAAAAACAGAGAAAGGTATTATGCTGCTTGTCATTTATGTTGATGATTTGATTATCACAGGTGATAGTGGTGAAGATATCCTTCATGTGAAAATGCTATTGAAGCAGAAGTTTGAGATGAAGGATTTGGGAGAGCTGCGTTATTTCTTGGGCATTGAGGTGATTAGATCACCAAGTGGGATATGGCTCTTGCAAAGGCAGTATGGATTGGACATGCTGTCCAAATATGGTATGACAGGTTGTAAGCCTATTTCAGTTCCTTTGGAGCAGAATGTGAAGCTAAGCACAGATGCAGGTGAGCTTCTCGAAGACCCTACTATGTACAGACGCATAGTAGGAAGTTTGATTTATATGACTATTACCAGGCCAGATTTGAGCTATGCTGTTGGATTGGTAAGTCAGTTTATGCAGGCTCCAAGGAAACCGCATTTGGATGCAGCTAGACGCATGCTCAGGTATGTGAAGTCCACATTGCAGTATGGACTACTTTATGAGACTGGGGTTCAGATACAGTTGCATGGATACACTAATGCTGATTGGGCTGGTAGTATTTTTTATAGACGATCTACCAGTGGATATGTGTTCTCTTTTGGGAGTGCTACAGTCACTTGGAGCAGCAAGAAACAGCCTACAGTTGCCTTGTCGAGCACAAAGGCTGAGTACAGGGGTGTAGGAATGGCTGCATGTGAGGTAGCTTGGTTGCATAAGCTACTTTATGATATGCATCAGCCTACAGATGGGCCAGTTGTCATTTATTGTGACAACATGAGCAATATACACTTGGCAAATAACCCAGTCTATCATGCTAGAATAAAGCACATTGAGGTGCATTATCACTATGTGCGGGAGAGGGTTTTACTAGGTCTTATTGATCTAGTAGCACAGAGGATCAGGTAGCTGACATATTTACGAAGGCATTGGGTGCAGAGAAGCTGCGCAAGAGACTTGCTTGGTGTGCAAGAATTGGGATTGAGCTCGAGGGGGAGTGTTGAGATATCGAGCTCCACTCGTGATATGCCAGGGTGACCGTTGTGCATTTATGTCACCGACTTGTTAGCTGTAGATGCGATTGGTACACCGCCATGAATAATAGCTAGATGACAGCTATCCTTATCTACTCTAGTTCGTGGCTCAGTTAGTATGCCACCTTAGTTAGTTGAGTTTGGTTTTGAGACCCATAGATAGGGTTCTTCTATTTCTATGTACTTGAGTTCCTTTGGCTTACACAACTAAGAACAGGAAAATTGTTTTCAGCCTCCATCTGTGTGTGTATCCCCCCATTGTGCAAGCAAGAAAGCTACAAGTGAGACTCCTTCCTTCTCTCCCACAATCTGGACACGACATGCTAACTAGGATAATAATCCATGGTAGGCCAGTAGAGGAGGTAGTGGCAAGCCTAGAGGAAGAGAGGAAAGCGGTTAGGAGATCTACCTACAACCACGAATAGAGAACTAGGAAGCTGCAACAAGACATAGATGTGCATAAGGCTCGACATGTGCTAGCCTTAGCCGGCAAAAACAAGGCAGGACCAACCATAGAGGAAGAGAAAGCACTAGAGGTAGACCTCACACTAAGTGATCTTTTGACCAAGTGTCTCATTAATAACACAACTGCTAAACAAAGTGTTATAGCATTACAGATCACACTACTCTCAGGCCTGGGAATCACTCAGGGGACGAAGAGCCGATAAAAAATCCCTGCAGTAGCTAAGCAGTTGGACAAGTAGTAGCCTAGTAGCGACCCGTACAGTTTCATGGAGTAGTTTGAGCAAGCTTATGAGGCCAACGGTCTCACGGACCTAGCACAATGCTCCCAAGCATTTGTGCTCTGCTTAGGTGATAAAGGTAGGACATAGTACACCAGTTTGGATGTGGTAGAGAGAGTAAACTTTGCCCGACTAAAAGATCTCTTCATTAAGAGATTCAAGCGGGATACTCTAACAACCTCATAATCCGACTGATGAACATCAGTCAAAAGGACAAGGAGGACATAAGAGACTACGTCACTCATGTGCGCAACCTCTTCAAGAGAATCCCCATAAATGAGCGGCCAAATTAAAGAGCAGTCTCCACCATGTTCATGAATGGAATTTGTAGCGAGGAGTTGTACAAGGCTTTGGCAAGCAACTCTAGCTTGCAGTAAGACATGTTAGCTAGAGTCTTTGATGAAGCAATTAGGGTGGATGACCAGCTGAGAGAGAGAAGCTCTCAAAGCTCAAACCATGACAACTCCAGTCAGAGGACCACATGGAGGACCACAACCTCGAGCGGGAGATCAATCCCTAGCACGCATGACCATGGGGAGGAATGTAGATCAAGGTCAGGAGTTCGCCAAGGTGAGAATGGAGCTAGCATGACTACAGGAATTGGTGAGAAAACCAGCACGACCGCATGTTCAATGTGTGAATTGTGGTAGCAACTACCTCTCGGTTGAGTGCCAGGATCCTAGGTCTAGGCCTTGTACGAACTGTGGTAGATTCGGCCACGATGCCATGAATTGTAGGTTGCCTAGGAGATTTCCCTATGACCAACCATACAAACTGTCGTACCTGGGGAACAGGCCACCAAATTTGCTTGGGAGAGGAGCCCAATCGGAACTTCCAGCACCAAATGATGCAAAGCTCGTCATCCCTAAAATGGAGATCAACCCTACAGGCATACCCCAGCCACCAGGACCCTACGTGACCCATCCACTGACAATCCATTACGTGGAGGAGCCTAATGAAGATGAAGCCTACGTAAACCCTTATGTCTCATACGATGAAGAGAGGATCAGTGCCGATGATGGCATTAGTTAGAGGTAGGGGAAGAGGATTCACAGGGCCGACCTAAGATCCAAATTTGTGTTGGACTTGTGGTCACCTAGGCCACATCTCATCACGCTGTCTAGAGAGAGAACAAGTGAATAGGGAAAGAGCCGATCTTAGATGTGTCGAGTATGGCATCACTCACCTCTTTACTCACTGCCTGACAAAAGCCATCCCCTAACTCAGAAAACGTGCCCTTAGTGTCCTTGGGATTATTTGGGGTCGAGACATTCGGTGGTGAGGACAGACCCATCCTGCTACATGTCATGACCAGAGCACAAACAAAACAGGTAAGCATATCACTGCCAGGGCCTAGCAATGTAGATGCAACCTCAATAGGGAAAAAGAGCCGACAAAGGAGGAAAAAGATGGATGCAAAGGTCCCTCTCAAGACTGAGGGTGCGACAATGCTAGTGGCTGGCCAAAAGGTCACAGATGCAAAGGCAGAAACTATCACTCGAAAGATGGCAAAGAAAGGGAGTGCAAAGGTAGGGGAGTATCCCCAACCTAGGCACCAACTCGAGGCAATAGCCAAGGTCAAGGAGTGGGTAAAAGAAGTCCAAGAGCACCTCAAGGATACTGAGCCCATATTAGAGGATAAGATCCAGGATCTCTCTAGTGTAAGCATGCTAGTATCACCTGCATGACCGAGGTTGGGAGATGCACCCATGCCACGGGTGGTGCCACCTAAGCCAAGCTTAAATGCCATGGGCTAGCCTGTCAATCAAGTCCCATGGCCAAGGAGCACAAACCTAGGAGAGAGACAAACAACCAGCAACCTCCTCATGACCTTAGTGACCACCCCAGTGACCCTGAGTTTAGGAGACTTGCTCAAATAGTACCCCATGCTATGGCAGGAATTGAAACACTGGATAGAAGAACCGATGGAGCATGTTGCTACTGACTTGCAAGATCATGATACAGTCACACAAATACCCAGCTTGACACTGTACTCCATGCCAAAGTCACTACATGTTAATGCCTTTTGGGAAGGCAGTGAGACACATGCAGTTTTACCTATCCTAGCCCTAGGAGATGGCACACAGAAAGGAATCATAGATACTGGGGCGGGGGTAAGTGTATTGAGCCATACTGTGCTCCAGGCTTGGGAAAACCTGCCCATCGAAACGGCTAGGTTCAACATCACTCTAGCTAACGGAATGAAAGTAAGGCCATTTTGAGTCTTAAAAAATTAGTCAGTGAAGATTGGGGGTGTCCAGTTCTATGTGAACTTCATTGTCATGAAGGGAGTAAACTACGACATTTTGCTAGGAAGACCCTGGATGAGGAATGCTCGAGTCATTGAAAACTGGGAGGCAATGGTTTAATGTTCCTAGGGAACCAAACGGAAGTGGTGAAGGTTGAGATGGACACTTGGAAGATGATGGGACCTAAAACGGGCCGGCACTGGCTCATGCACTAGCCGGACCTCTATCATGCGCTCAACAACCCCACAGCCTCGCGGCTAAGAGCGTGGATGACACATACATCATCTTCCTAAACATCTTGCATTTGTGTCACGTATCGTAGTCCAACTCTAACCTAATTAACACTCCTCAGAGGGAGTCCCAGCACATTGCCAAATAGCACAAAGTACAAACATAGGAGGTCCTCCCACGGCGGGGCTGACTGCCGCTACCCCACTGCGACTCTCCTACACCTTGGGGATTGGCCCCTCGATGCGTCGCTAAACATATGTAACATACGAACACAAACTTCTCTCTTTTATGATTCGCGTATTTCCAGGAGATATACCATGCTTCCTCACTTTACTTTCCCCTTATACCCAATGCCTAGCCTACAGCTTAGAATAACCTTACTCACTCAACATTGGTCATATTCCTCTAGAAAGCAATTGCCATGCATCCAGGAGGTATTGTCTGATACTTTTTAAACTTCTTTATGATTCATGCAAATTGTGAATGTCCACGTGCTCAAGCAATTAAGAAAATCAGCATTTGTGCACATGTGGAAAACATTTCTTTCAATGAATTCGACTATTGCTCGTATGCGGCGTTGCATGAACCTAGCACCGAGAAACCCTCGTGCTATTAGGTTCTTAATTTTCAATTATCGGCCCAACCTAAATGGTATGCATAAAACCAGCAAGCTTTTTATCATTTCATTCAGCATTTAAACACCTTTCATACACTCTACCCCCTCACCCGTTTAGGTTGTGCATTATTGATCGGTTTAGGATTCATTTCCATGTTTTCATTGTATAAAAAGCCATAAAAACTCACTAAAACATAAAGTAGGGTTGAACTGAGGCTGAACCTCATACTTTAGACCCCCCATACATCCACAAACATGGTTCTTATTTTTCCTTAATTTTCGGTACTCAAAATCCATTTTTCCCCTATTTTTAGGGATTTTTTCCCTATTTTCTTTGTATTTTTCCCACTTTTTTGCATTTTTTAATTACTAAAAATTCAAAACAGGTTATGGGTTGTGGCCCTTAGTTCATTTGCAGCAAAAAGCACAAATTTAGCTGGTGTGTCTTACTATATTTTCCATTTATATATCAAGAACACCCAATTTTCCCATATTTTGCGTGTTTTACGGGTTTTACCCTATTAATTTCATCCATAACACTTATGATTTTCTGATTTTTTGAGCCTAAACAGTTGGAAGACATTGCAAACAACCTTATAATGCATAATCATCCCATGGGAACAAGTATTCATGAAGCAAATTGCATAAACCATCAATTTCCTTTGTAAAAATGAGATTACCGTTCGTTGCCGGTTGCGGGTTTTTATTTGCCATATCTCGGGACTTATTTCCAGCCACCATTAATGCTCATGACAGCCCACAATCAGCAATCTTCCTTCCTCTTGAACCATGGAGCAATCCGGTCTTCATTGGACAAGCATCCACCATCCATTCTTCTTCTTCTTCTTCACCACATGAATCTGCCCTTAGAGGAGAGAGAGGGAGGAGAGAGAAATACTGAAATCAAAGATCTTCATAGAGACCACCATCGGAGGAGCGAAGCACAGCGAAATGATCAGCATCCAGGGGGGAATGAAGGGCAATGATCACTTGGTATGGTTGTTTGCAGGCTGGAGATCATGATCAACAAGAGCATGGCGAAAATTACGCCAGCGTGCTATCGCCATCTTCTCCTCTCTCTCTCCACGATTTGCTTCCAACATTTCATGTGGCATTTCATTCTTGGGCTCCCAAGGGTCACTTACTCATTTTGGCCAAATTTGGTCCACCCCTTCGTATCTTGCCCGGTTTCTTGGCCATTTCCCCGTCCGGACTCTGAATTGAGCTCTGAAAAATCCTAGGCGTCCGGCTCGACATCCCGCATTGGCTGGTAACTCATGTCAACCCACACGACAATCTAAAAAATTATGAAAAATCAACAAGTGTCGCTCGGGTGCCTTTAAAGCACTTCGATGCTTAAAATCGTTCTAGATCGAGCCTCCACCTTTGACATTGAATATTTTTCCCTTGATATTCGCAATTTTTAGCTATTTTTAAGCACTTCTCGGCACCAAAATTCTGCTCTCATTAGTGACCACAGGATAGGGTGACTCAGTCTGTCCAATCCCACAGTAGATCTGCACAAACCAACCAAAGGAAGCATCAAACTTATACAAAGTAGATATACATTAAAGACAGCACAATACTCACCCTACCCCCTGACAAAACCAAGGCATGACATCCACAAGGCGTAGGCCGAGCATAATCTGATAAAAGGTCCAAGCTAATCACTAACCAACTGCTCCAACACAGCCAAACTAAAAAGAACTATCAAAGAGGTTGCCCTAAGTGGTGGTCTGAACTACCTACCTAACTAAGGACAACACAACCAGGAATCTTGGGCACCCATATCTAGGTGTTGCCTTGGTAGTATCCGTGGGCTCGCAATAGATATTTGGGAATCCATCGCAGCTTGATTGTGCATCTATATCGATAGTGTTGGATCAGTCGCTTAGGTTTCGAATGATAGTTGTTGGTCCTACAGGGCCGTGTTTGCTTGCTATACGTAGGCCGTTTTTGGTGCCTTGGCACCCATTTAAGTGTGAGATCTATGGCTTGTGGGATGGCCTTAGTTGGCAGTGGTTTTGTGGTCTGGGTGGGTTGTGATAACTCACGACCCCCCTCCTTAGGCTTAGTCCTAGTGAGTGGCTCCATCAATAGCATAGCAGGCTTTGTTGCTGCCCTTGTTGGAAGCTATCACGATTCGAACGTTGCCAATGGAAAGATGAATCCACTATAGATCATAGTCCACGTTGTAGTGTGCTTGCTTCTTGAAAGTGCCTAATAGCATTTCTTTACCTACATCCTTCGTATTTGGCAATACATAGAATATGACTTGCAGGCTCTCAATAGAGACTGCGATCTTGCACTTCCCTAGGAGTGCATATGACTTGCCTCCCCCTGAATGGGCTAAGTTTAGTGTTGGTGGGCTGTAACTGTGGCTGACCAATGAGGGTCCAATGAGCATAGGTCAAGACATTGAATTCATCTCCCTTGTCAATCAAGACATCAAAAGCATGCGTGTGCCAAGCAGTGGCCATGATACATAGGTATGCTAGTGCTACTACCTATTCATCCTCTAGTTCGGTGATGGTGGCTACGCAGACGCTGACAGGGGCTTCCAGCATAGGGGGTTCATGCAATGGGTGTGTGGGAGGATAGTACTTCTTTATGCAACTACCATTAAAGAAGCATATGCCCTCGCCTTCACTGTCGTATTCTACGGTGTCTACCTCCTCCCTAGTCTCCTCACTATTGGAGTGGCAGTCCTCGTACTCATCATCACAATTGGCTTCTCCTATTTTCTTACTATCCCCTGGACTCTCGTCTCTGGCATGTCCTCCGTCGATAAATAAGGCCCAATTGCACATTAATTTCAGGTCATGCACCTTAGTCCATCTCCACTTATGAGAGTTCATGAGGTCTCTAAGAGGGGCTTGAGATTAGTAGTGGGATTGCCAGTCAACTTGCCGATCAAATACGCGAGGGTCTCATGTAGTTCTAGCTTGTTGCTAGGAACATGGGAAGGGATAGGTCTAAGTTGGCTGCTTGAGCTCCTAGCCATCGTACAAAGGGTCACTATGGGCTCCCTCCTTGAGACACTTGCAGTTTTTGTTGCATGTTTGTACGTCTCCTCCTCATCTGAGAATGGAAAATCGATGGTTGCCAGTACCTGCATCCAATCTCGCTCATCGTCAGGGTAAGGAATGTATTTGGTCAAGGGTCTGTGAGACTTTCTTATTGGTGTGTCACCCCAGAGCATGGCAGAGACGACATCCAAGTCGATAGGGGTTGTCTTCTGAGAGCGGAATTTTGGTGTCGAGAAGTGCTTAAAAATAGCTAAAAATTACGAATATCAAGGGAAAAATATTCAACGTCGAAGGCGACGGCTCGATTTTAAGCATCAAAGTGTTTTAAAGGCACCCAAGTGACACTTATTGATTTTTCATAATTTTTCAGACTGTCGTGCGGGTTGACACGAGTTACCGACCAATGCGGGATGTCGAGCCGGATGCCCAAGATTTTTTAGAGCTCAATTCGGAGTCCGGACGAGGAAATGGCCAAGAAACCGGGTTGCAAAGCCCATAAAACCCTTGACGGTTGCAGCCAAAAAGCCCCAACCAATATATCGATCGAAACAGCAGCTCGATACCCCGAAATCATCTAAGTCGAGAAAACTTGGCACCCTAGCGGCTGCACAAGAGGGAAGAAATGCACCATCCATGCATTGGAGCCACCCTCAACACCCCAAAGCAGTGTTGGACATGCGGATCAGACTACGGAGTATCCTTAGATCCAACACTACCTAGTTTTCCATTATTGTCTAGCTCAATTCAACCCCAACCACCCATAGGTTTTAGGCCTCCTACAAGTGACGTTCATTTCTATTGGTTGACAAGGACATTGGTGAGAATACAGGAGATGACTTGGTGACTTATATCAAGCTCTTGGATAATACATTTACCACGTTTGCTAGGAGCTACAAAAGACTTGACCTCGGCTTGCTTGATGAACTCCTTGCCTTTGAGGTTCGTTCCTTATCCTACACTTGGGAAGAATACGAGTTTATAATTGTAACATCCCCTAAAGTCTCAAAGAAGTTGCTCAATAATGGTGAAATCTCAAAATAGTATGCATTCATCTAATGCTTAATAACATCCTACCGCAAGCCCCAAAGGCATACAGAAACCATTGAGATTGAGGAACTTACTCGCCTCGCTGACTTAGCTCCTCATTCTTACAAAAATGGGGTAACCTACATCTCCAATGGGAGAAGCGGGGTTGCCAAACAATGACTAATGCTGAGCAATGATGCATCATCAAGATAACTGAGTATGACCCGACTTACGTAGCAGTAACCTCGTTTAGGATCTTGGCCACCACTCGCTCCAAACACCTAGACGTCCAGGTCTTGGCCCATCCTTACATTGATCATATCCTTACGGAAGAAGAGATACATGTGGCTAGCCGCATCAACTCGGGTGACTTTCTAATTTATGTCCTTGACTTACATTACTCAAGTATGCATTAGCCCTCATAATCTCGTCATCATGTCCAATTGGAATACAACCCTGATTTCTATAATTGGTTGATGCCCAAGTAAATAGCACCCTACGGTGCTCAAATGTCTTGCCTCTCCCATGTCCAATCCTTGCAAGGATTCTTCTCAGTCCCAAGGGGGGAGGGGGTAAAGGTGAAGAAAGGTGAAATCAAGGAAAAGTGTCATAAGATCTTGGAAATGAATAGAACTACTTAAGGGGAAATTCTTTTTGTTGCTTAAAGTATGTTCTTCCATAAAGGTGAAGAAAGGTGAAATCAAGGAAAAGTGTCATAAGATCTTGGAAATGAATAGAACTACACAAGGGGAAATTATTTTTGTTGCTTAAAGTATGTTCTTCTTGCCATAAAAGCATGATCAATTCCTGTTTATTTTCTAGCAAGAAAATGTCTTAGGAATACTAATTGTGAAACATGATATATAGCAATAACCTAAAATGGCAGGGCAAGATAAAGGCAGCAAGCTTCCATTCACGGAGGAAGAGCAAGCTAAGTATGGCTTGACAATAGAAACGAGGGGCTATAATCAGTTCACATTCAAGCACGTCGTGAACCTAGAGGATGTCATCATGGAAAAGCCACCCATAAAATGACTCATGGACCAGTGTAGCCTACAGAAGTACGTAGAAAAGGTTGGGCAAGCGGTCAACTACAAAAAATGCGCAGAGTTTCTAAGGAGCTTCAATGCCAAAAGGAACTTTGGTATGGTGACAATTAGGAAAGGGGAAGAAGCCCACCAAGTAGAGGTGGAATTGAGCCCTGAGGTGGTGGAGAAGGCCCTAGGCTTAACTAGCAGGACCGAGCGACGCCCAAAAAAGGACGTGTATAGCATGCTAAGGATGAACAAGGCTACTGTACTACGCATGTCCTGAGATCAAGCTACAGGCAAAGATGGTCCATACTCTCTTCTCCAATCAAATGTACAATGCCCTTATGAATAGAATCAGGGTGCCATTGTTGGAGAGCATTGCAGCACGATCCCCAAACAAAGTAGATTGGAACGCCTTCATGCACAAAACTATTGAAGGCTCAGCGAAAGCTTTAACCATTGGTAGAATGCTAGCAAGAGGAGAATCCCTGACCTCCACAGCAAGATTAGTTCGAAAGAAGTCCTCCACCAAAGCATCCACAATCAGGTTTGGTGGGATCCTAATGGCCATCATCTAGGAGGCCTTAAAGGACAGAGAGGAAGGTGGAGAGGGAGTAGGGGAAACCCCTAAGTGATTGCCTCACCATAAACTAGTGCAGTTAGGCAAAAGGACTATAAGTCATTGTTGAGATATCGAGCTCCACTCGTGATACGCCAGGGTGACCGTTGTGTATTTATGTCACCGACTTGTCAGTTGCAGATGCGGTTGGTACATCGCCCATGAATAATAGCTACATGATAGCTATCCTTATCTACTCTAGTTCGTGGCTCAGTTAGTATGCCACCTTAGTTAGTTGAGTTTGGTTTGAGACCCATATCTAGGGTTCTTCTATTTCTTTGTACTTGAGTTCTTTTGGCTTCCACAACTAAGAAGAGGAAAACTGTTTTTCAGCCTCCACCCTTGTGTGTATTCCCCCATTATGCAAGCAAGAAAGCTACAAGTGAGACTCCTTCCTTCTCTCCCACAATCTTGACATGGTATCAGAGCCTTGTTCGTGGTAAGGAGCTCAAGAAAGCAAGCCAAGCTCGCGGTGGTCTGGTAAGAGGAGCAGTGTTGCTTTCATTTTCTGTTTTGGGAGCAGATCTCTGCAGGTAGCACAGCCGAAAATTGCAGGAGTGCATTGTCTCAGGTTGAGACGCCCTTCGCGGTGAAGCAAGAGGGCAGTATATGCTGCGGGCGAGGGCTTTAGCCCTCGACGACCTTGTTTTTTTGATTTGAGGCCATTTCGGGGCCTGTTTTGGAGGCGGAAGTTTTCTGGACACACTCAGGAAAAGGCCCAGTTTTATGCTGTGCAGCCACTGCTCTACAGGTCGGTGAAAAGTTGCTATAGAAATTGCATCGTATGCTTGTGCGCAGAGACATTGGGAGTTACAGAATCATCCCTGTTGCCTGTTGATGCAAAATCGTCACTAGAAAGTGACTGTGTGGTCAAATACCACTTTCGCCAGTTTTGCAGATTTTCCCTTGTGAGGGTGAAGCTGTGGTTTTTGCAGTGACAGAATTTCTTGCAGTCTTCTGTAATGGCATCTGATTCTCTTTCACAGATTGTCACTGAAAAGCTTGACAAGAACAACTTCCAAGCATGGAAGTTTAGAATGACGAATTTCCTTATGGGAAAAGGATATTGGGAATTTGTTGCAGGAAATGAAGAAGAACCAGTTCTTCCTGATGTTCCCAATCAACAGCAAATGCAGGCATTTAAAGCATGGCATGAGAGAGCCAGGAAAGTTATGTATTGGCTGTCTATCAGCATTTCAGACTCTATGATTGTGCATATTCAGGATGCAAGCACGCCAAAGGACGCATGGGATACTTTGTCAAAAATGTATAGCACAAATACGCAAGCCAGGAAAATGCAGCTCAAGCAAGAGTTGCACAATGTGCAAAGAGAAAATATGAGCATCAACGACTACCACATGAAGGTGAAGAAGATTGCAGATGCACTTGCTTCCATTGGGTCGCCAGTGGAAGATGATGATTTAGTTTCTGTGACCTTGAATGGTCTAGGAAAGGATTATGCACAGTTTCGGACATCCATTTGCGTCCGTGAAAGATTTCCTGATTTTGAGGAGTTGATTGCTCTTCTAATTTCTGAGGAGCAGAGAAATGGTGGTGCATCTTCTTCAGGGGGAACTTCAAAAGAAGTTGTCTTCTACTCAAATGCTGGAAGAGGTAGAGGCAGAGGTAGAGGAGGCCGATTTGGAGGCCGTGGTAGAAATCAGAATATGCAGCAAACTCAAGAAAACCAGTCCTATGGAGGAGGACGTGGTAACTCTAGAGGCAGGGGGAGCCAAAGAGGTCGTGGTGGATGGCAAAGAGGCCAAAATGCAAACAGTAATGTTGAATGCTACTACTGTGGTAAAATGGGTCATATGGCTAAAGACTGCTACAAAAAGCAGAATGACATCATGAATGGAAAACTGCAACAAGGAAATTATGCATCTTCTAGTAGACAGGGTGATGACAAAAATGAGCATTTATTCATGGTGCAGCACATGAACAATTCTGTGACAAGTGCAGAAGAAAGCAATGATGTATGGTATGTTGACTCAGGTGCATCAAACCACATGACAGGTCATGCAGAATGGATGGAGGATGCAAGGAAAATGGAAAAACTAGGATTTGTGGAGACTGGTGATGATACTGCACATCCTATTGTGCAGATTGGAAAAATTCCCTTGTCTATGCAGGATGGGAAAAAGAAATACATATCCGATGTATTTCATGTCCCGAATATCACCAAGAATCTGGTTTCTGTTGGTCAAATGGTTGAGCAGGGCTTGCAGGTCAGATTTAATCCTCATGGATGCTTTGTTGAGGATATGAAAAATAGAGGTCGCTTGATAGCAAAAGGAAAGAAGAAGGGCAGAATGTTTACGTTGGATGCAGACATGTCTGAATTGAGTGCAGCAATGTTTGCACATGGGACCGGTGTAGTTGCAGATATTGATATCTGGCATAAACGCATTGGTCATGTTAATGTACAGCGACTTAAATCAATGCAGGCCCAAAATATTGTTGCAGGATTGCCAAAATTCAAGGTTGCAGAAATGCATAAGGTATGTGAAGCCTGTCAGTTTGGAAAACAGGCAAGGAAACCATTTCCTAGACATGTTCAAGAGAGTAAGAAGCCATTGGAATTAATCCACTCTGATGTGTGGACTACTAAAGCTGCGTCTCTTGGAGGCTCTCATTATTTTGTCAGTTTTATTGATGACTATAGCAGAAAAGTTTGGGTGTATTTTATGAAGAAGAAAAGTGAAGTGTTTGGGCATTTCAAAACTCTTAAAGCTATGGTTGAAAAAGAAACAGGTCTACAAATAAAATGCCTAAGGTCAGATGGAGGGGGAGAGTACCTCTCAAATGAGTTTGCAAGGTTCTTGCAGGAGCATGGCATAAAGCAGCAATATTCATGCAGTCATACCCCACAGCAAAACGGAATTGCAGAAAGAAAAAACAGACATATTGGAGAGGTGTCTCGTGCCATGCTCAATGAAAAAGACCTGCCAGATTTTTATTGGGCTGAAGCAGTTGCTACAGCAGTCTACATAATGAACAGGACTCCCACTGCAGCAATACATGGAATGACTCCAGAGGAGAGGTATACTGGTAGGAAACCAAATATTTCTCATTTGAAAATTTTTGGTTGCATTGCCTATGTACATGTGCCAGATGAGTTGAGATCCAAGTTGGATCCAAAAGCTGAGAAGTGCATCTTTATTGGTTACTCTCTACAGCAAAAAGGGTATAGATGCTATAACCCTTCTACTCGTAAGTTTACAGTGAGGAGAGATGTTGTTTTTGATGAGATGAGTAGCTGGTATAAACCAGTAAATGTGATTGATGATGTAGATGCACAAAATGGTAATGCTGCACAGAATTCACAGCAACAGTCACAAAATATTAGTGGACCTGGAGCGTCCTCTAGCAGTGGTTCACATTCTTCGCCATGGACAGGCAGATTGAGATCAGGAGAATCTTCTCAAAGCAATGCAGATAGTGGTATGCAGGCATCACGAAAAGGAAAAGAGAAGGTTGATCAGCCCATGTTTGATGTGAATGCAAGTCACTCTTATGTGGATGGTGAATCCAGTGGCTCAGAACAGAGCATTGATGATGAGTTGGGTATTCCTTCTATTGTTACACCTGGAGTAAGGAAGACCAGGGATGTTTTGAGAGCACCTGGGAGTGAACCCACTTTGCGCAGGTCCACCAGAGTTAGGTATCCTGTGGATAGGCTGAAATATGATGGATTTACAGCCATTCACTATGCATATATGGTCAAGGTGATACAGGAACCAGAACCCACTTCTTTTGAGCAAGCCATGGGAAAAGAAAAATGGGAGAAAGCCATGGATGAAGAAATGGATGCCTTGGAAGCAAATCCTACATGGGAATTGGTACCTTTGCCTAAAGGTAAGAATGCAATTGGCTGTAAGTGGGTTTATAAGGTGAAGCACAATGCAGACGGTTCTGTGAACAGATACAAGGCAAGATTAGTAGTCAAGGGGTATGCACAAACATATGGCATTGACTATGAAGAAACATTCAGTCCGGTTGCAAGGATGGCAACCGTAAGAGCAGTCATTGCTATGGCTGCATCAAAGGGATGGTCTTTACATCAGATGGATGTAAAGAATGCCTTCTTGCATGGTGATTTGCAAGAAGAGGTCTATATGGAGCAACCACCAGGTTATGTGCATGCTGTTCATCCTGAGTTTGTTTGTAGGTTGAAGAAAGCCTTGTATGGCTTGAAGCAAGCACCTAGAGCATGGTCTGAAAGATAGGACAGTATCTTGTCACTATTGGCTTTCAGATTTCCAAGGCAGATTTCTCACTTTATGTGAGAAAAACAGAGAAAGGTATTATGCTACTTGTCATTTATGTTGATGATTTGATTATGACAGGTGACAGTGATGAAGATATCCTTCATGTGAAAATGCTGTTGAAGCAGAAGTTTGAGATGAAGGATTTGGGAGAGCTACGTTATTTCTTGGGCATTGAGGTGATTAGATCACCAAGTGGGATACAGCTCTTGCACAGGCAGTATGGATTGGACATGCTGTCCAAATATGGGATGACAGGCTGTAAGCCTATTTCAGTTCCTTTGGAGCAGAATGTGAAGCTGAGCACAGATGCAGGTGAGCTTCTAGAAGACCCTACTATGTATAGACGCATAGTAGGAAGTTTGATTTATATGACTATTACCAGGCCAGATTTGAGCTATGCTGTTGGATTGGTAAGTCAGTTTATGCAGGCTCCAAGGAAACCACATTTGGATGCGGCTAGACGCATACTCAGGTATGTGAAGTCCACATTGCAGTATGGACTATTTTATGAGACTGGGGTTCAGATACAGTTGCATGGATACACTGATGCTGATTGGGCTGGTAGCATTTCTGATAGACGATCTACCAGTGGATATGTGTTCTCTTTTGGGAGTGCTGCAGTCACTTGGAGCAGCAAGAAACAGCCTATAGTTGCCTTGTCGAGCACAGAGGCCGAGTGCAGGGGTGCAGCAATGTCTGCATGTGAGGTAGCTTGGTTGCATAAGCTACTTTATGATATGCATCAGTCTACAGATGGGCCAGTTGTCATTTATTGTGACAACATGAGTAGTATACACTTGGCAAATAACCCAGTCTATCATGCTAGAACAAAGCACATTGAGGTGCATTATCACTATGTGCGAGAGAGGGTTTTACTAGGTCTTATTGATCTAGTTTATGTCAGCACAGAGGATCAGGTAGCTGACATATTTACGAAGGCATTGGGCGCAGAGAAGCTGCGCAAGTTCAGAGACCTGCTTGGTGTGCAGGAATTGGGATTGAGCTCGAGGGGGAGTGTTGAGATATCGAGCTCCACTCGTGATACGCCAGGGTGACCGTTGTGTATTTATGTCACCGACTTGTCAGTTGCAGATGCGGTTGGTACACCACCCCTGAATAATAGCTACATGATAGCTATCCTTATCTACTCTAGTTCGTGGCTCAGTTAGTATGCCACCTTAGTTAGTTGAGTTTGGTTTGAGACCCATATCTAGGGTTCTTCTATTTCTTTGTACTTGAGTTCTTTTGGCTTCCACAACTAAGAAGAGGAAAACTGTTTTTCAGCCTCCACCCTTGTGTGTATTCCCCCATTGTGCAAGCAAGAAAGCTACAAGTGAGACTCCTTCCTTCTCTCCCACAATCTTGACAGTGATAAGGAAGAGCAGGAGACGTAGTCCGTCGGCCAAGGAGAGCCGAAGACACAAACGAAGGGAACCCCATCAAAGTTGAAGAATGAGACAAAGGAAACAATGACAAGGGAGGAATGGGCCGAGTTTAGGAAGGCCCAAAAAGAGTCCAAGAGGACCAAAGATGAGAGAAAGAGAAGAGACAAGAGAGAGGCAGAACAACTAAAAAGAAAGGAAGATGAAGACATGACGGAGGCCATGCACAGGTCTGTAGAGGAGGCCTATGGTTCCAGAGGAATGGCCACCTTGAGCCCACGGCACGAAGGCAAACCAAGTAGCAGCACTGAAGTAGTCCCAGTTGTCGCGGGAAAGGGCAAGGCCCCGTTGCACCCCCTTCCTTCAACTCTCACGCCTCAAACTGCCACCACCACCTCCACCACAAAGGAGCCAGCATCTGCCATGGACACCACTCAGCTCATGTCCATGATACAGTTTTCTTGGTCACAAAAGTACGAGAGATGGTGCCTAGGATAGGAGCCAAAAGGTTTTCTGTGGTGGACGCTAGTGGCAAAAGTTGGAAGCATCCATCACAGCACTGCCAATGATGCCCCTGACCACAGACTATGACGCCTATGTGACTAAACTCCTAGCCCAACTAGATAGGGCCAAGGAAGAGAAGAAGGCCACTACTGTGGAGTTGGAGGCCGAAAGAGAGGTTGCGGCAGCCCTACGCCTAGAGATGACACGGCAAGCCTCTAAGCATCAGAAGGAAATTCGGAGCTTGAAAGAGCAACTCAGTGCCCAATAAAACAAGGCTCAAGAAAATGAAGATCGCCTAAGGCAAAGACTAGAGGATGAAGCCCAAGACTTGGTGGCAGAGCAACGAGGCTACAATTGGCTCATCCAGCAATATGCTGATCTCCACTAGCAAATGGCGTGGGTGGAAGCTATGCATGCAAAACTACAAGGAAGATTACAAGAAGAAGACCAGGCACCAAAAGAACAATGCCAAGAATAGGAGGACGCCCTCGTATTCCAGTTGTCGACCGTAATGGAAGAGCAAGGAAGGTTGGAGAGAGAAATAGAAGCCATGCTAGAAATAAGGGACAAGGCCATCAACAAAGCCACAAGAAGCATACAAGACAACCTGAAGAACGCTCGGGAGGAGGTGGAGGCACTAATGGCCATGGCCATGACCGAAAGGAAGCTGCACCACACAAAGCTTTGAAAGTTGTGCACAAACTACTAAAGATCTATCAGAACAGATTGCAAAAGCCTACCAACAGTACTTTGTGGCGGAGCAAGACAAGAGGATGGCTAAGGAGTAGCTGAACCACTGGGATAAGGAGAAGACCCAGATGATGGAAATTTGGAGCGAGCAGCAACAAGTGATAATGGTGTTGTCTCATGAGATGGAGAGGGGTAAGGAAGACATGAAAGAAAAGGCACAAAAGTGGGAGGAACAAGACCTCAAAAGATTGTGGGGACTGACAGAGCGCATTGCAGTACCAGAATGTGAGAGGGTGCTTGTAGAGTCCAGAGTTGAGGCCACTAAAGTGTGCTCCAACACGCAGAGGCAAGCATTTTTTAGCACTGTGCTTCATGTCACACAAGTTGAAGGTGAGGACTCGGTGGAGAGAATGAGGAGGAAGCTAGTACTAACAACTAGAGCTTTAAGATATGGCTTGCAAGAGCACACACTTCCAACTGGCACAGGCATAACCAAGAAGCAGCAATGTAGCTACTTGCAACAAGCTAGCCTCTCCATCGATGAGCTCAGGGAACTTGGATTCGAGGAACAAGAGCAGCCCTACCCACCCCCAATCCAACTCCCTATGGAACAAGACGCCGAGGAAGGGCTTGACCTTGAGCACGCATTCAAAGAAGAACCCGCCATGCGAGGATCACTACCCCATTAACTGGCCACAGGAGCTGACTATCTGGCAACAACAAGAGCTCCAATCCTGACCCTTCAAGTTCTCCTTCCTCTTTCCATGGGCCTTAAACCGAGTCTTACCCCCTAGAAGTAGTGGAAGGAATCATTTTTTTGGGCAATACCCTAGCAAACTGATGGGTTGAGGAGCAAAGCATCATCATTACCCAATTAAGGCAGGAGGCCATGGACTACTAGCAGGACACGGTGTATCAGGTTTCAAAAATCATCAAGGCTATGAGGCGCAGCCAAAGTGGCAGAGGAAGATTTGGGATACCAATTTTGATGCATGGATGGCTTTCTGTGGCACGCTACAGGAAGAACAGAATGATCCCACCTACATGCCCTACCCTCGCAGACACTGAGTGGATTATGATGGGGGTGCATGGTAGGTATGACTTTCTGAAGATCTACAATGTCAATTTTTAGCAACTCCTGGGGAATGAATGACCTTTAGAGTAGGGGACTTGCGCCCTTCTATTAACTGCTTTCTCGAGGATTTCTCTTCCTGCCTAGACCCAACCTTCATAACCACTTGTAATTACCTGAGGATCATTAGGTTTCTGCTTAAACAAAAGCCAAAGCTGAGGAAGCCCACCTCCCCCCACTCTTTTTTGATATTAACCTAGGAATAGATAGTTGTGCTATGGCTAGGCTCATGATGAGGGCAACCCTACTTTCCTTTTTTTGCATGAGGATCCTTGAAGACATGAATGATAGCCACTTTACGAGGTGCAACCACCCTTTTTTGTCAACCATACCTCTCAATGCAAGGGCTAACATCAAGGAATACTTGCATAGCCGTACCTTCTTGACTAAATCCCTAAGGCCACCTCACGACTCGTTCAAGTAAGATCAGGGTAGAGGTCTGAGAGCACCCTTGAAAAAAAAAGCTATCACACAGCTCATTTGGAACAGCACAGGTGAACTCAGCCATGGAGAGTTAAATGACGGATCCATCTAACACCATTTTGAATTTCAAAGATAAACCCTCCCCTCAACATCCCTCTAACACCAGGGATCATATCCAATGCCAAGGCCTCTCAGTTCCAATAATCCCTCCAATACCAGGGCCCCTACCTAGCCCAAGGGCCTTTCAGTTCCATAAATCCCTCTAACAGATCTAGACATCCCTCCAACACACCCCCACCCACAGTATGTCCACAAACTCAAGAAACCCCTAGCATCCTAGCACCACCATCCCCCTCACCACTAGCAAGTGCCATGGGACTGGCACTCGTCTAGGAGGGGGATAATGTTAACCCTAAGATGAACAAGGTGGAAAATTGGGAAAATCTAAAGCAGAAGATAAGGTCAAGGAAAAAGTAAAACGGAAGATGAAGGCGCACCAGGAGAAATATGGAAACACAAGAAGTGCATAAAAGTCTTGGATCAAGGAGAAAGACGCACAAGAAAAAACTCAAGTCAATGCTTTTGTAGAAGAACGCAAGGTATACCACAATTTATTTTAAGAGTGCCGATGCAAATTGTAAAGGTAGATGGATGGTAGGAAGGAAGCTAGGAAGATAGGAGAATAATGGAAAAAAGGGCCTTGGCTACAATCGGCCATGTAAAAAGGGGATGATCACCAAATGGGATTTAGGGCTTTGTATATAAAGTTCAAAAGATGGATGAGAGCTCATTCTTGTGTGTGGCCGAAAGTAGCTCTCTTCTTCTTCTTCTTCTTCTTCTTCTTCTTCTTCTTCTTCTTCTTCTTCTTCTTCTTGCTTACTTGAGCTTGTGCTTGAGAGAGGGAGTGTGAGAGTGTGAGGGAGTGAGTGTGTGAGGGTGAGAGACCATGGTAGAGAAGCTCTATATCTTCTCCTCTCTTCTTCTATTCTCTTCTCTTCTCTTGTCTTGCTCATGGCAATGGATCTTGGAGCGTGGAGCTTGAGGATGGAGCTTGCTTGAAGCTTGCACTTGGATCGTGGAGCTATCGGAGTGCTCGAGAAAGGAGGCAACTCCATCGAGCATGGAGGTAAAATCACTACACTTGTAGAGATGGATAGCATGTTGGCTATGTGAGAGGTAGCCATTAGTGCTCGGCTTGGAATGCTTGAAACAATAAGCGGTCCGTGGGTCTTGGTGGTTGATGGCATCTACAAAAGCAATAAAGTGCAAGGAAATAAAATGGTTTAAGTTGACTCAAATTAAAAGAATTGCAATTAATACCTTACCCATCTATTCATTTATTATCCATTTTTACCCGAAAATTATTGGTAAGACAAGGTTTGGGAGATTCCAAAGACCGTTAGTAGATATGAAGCCCAACCAAAATGTTAGCGACATGTCTGGGACTCCAACTTTGATGCATAGTTAGCCTTTTGCAGCACCATACTAGACTAGCACAAGGATCTCACCTACATGCCATATCCATAGAGAATAGGGATTGTTATAACCTGGATATGCATGGCAAGTACAATTTTCCAAGGATCTACGATGTGAATGTAGGGAGTCCAGAGGAGTGCCTAATCTTCACCAAGCGGGACATCTGCCCATCCATCATGCACTTCCTTGACTAGCTTTCATCCTGCCCCAACCTGCCTTTATTACTACATGTAATTGTCTTAGGGTACTTAGGATTTTACTCAAGAAAAAGCCCATGGTGAAAGAGGCCTGACTATTGCCACTCTTTTTTTATCTAAATGCAAGAATCGATAACTGTGGGATGGCCCATCTTATGATGAGAGTCATGCTCGTGCATTCTTTTTGCATCTCCATCCTTGAAGATATGAATGATAGCCGCTTTACCAAGTGCAGCCACCCCTTCCAACATCAACTCTAAATGTACGCATTAACATAAAGGACTAATTGCAGAGAGTAGACCCTTCCTTACTAAGTCTCTTAGGCCCCCTCGTATTGTAGCTCTTGAAGAGCATCGAGATGATGACTAGCGTGCTCCCTCCCAATGTATTGAATGTAAAAAAAAACAAGTAAAAAGGAGAAGAGAAAAATAAATAATGAAGGTAAAGAAAGGATAAAAGATAAAATCACAAGAAAAGGACAAAACGGAATTCTCATATACCATTACACCTAGGGACAATTATATCCCTAGCCCCTCCCCCACTTCATACTTAAGGCACATCAAGGACATGACACACCTAGGGAGTTTACACTAGCCTAGGGTTAGAATTGTCTCCTTGAGTCACCCACAACACCTCCCCCATACAGGAACTGGGTCCTCAAGTGTGGGACAACACCATTCGGCTCGTCCCAACTCCTAGTTCCACTAGCACGGATACCACGCACTGCATGGTGAGGTTGACACATCCCTAGGTAGTGCACTTCCTTTTCCTTTTCAGGTACATTCGACAACCTACAATCAATCACTAATATCAAAGGCCCCTTCACCCATTCAATGTATCCTCAACTTTCTCAACCTCTCATCCATTTTGTTATGCTTCTTCTCCACCATGGCCAATCTCCCCAAAGCCCCATCATCGATCCACAAGGCAAACCTTCAACCACCCAAGTCCTCACCAACAAGTGCCATGGGACTGACACTAAGCTAGGAGGGGGTAATGGTAACCTCCATGCAAACAAAGTGAAATGTGCAAAGAAAGCAAACAAAAATAAAAAAGATACAAGATAAAGTAGAAAAAGGCGGCCCAATGAAAAAGCAAGAGGAAAAGGGCCAAAAGCACAAGAAGCAAACTTAAATGTCCAAGGGAAGTACTAAAGGGAAAATGCACATTTTAAATATAAAAGCAGACCCTAAATCCTTGTAAAAGAGTGACATGCTCCCTCTTGTGAAATTTGTAAATGTGGACGGGCATGGGTGAAGGAACAATGTAAATAGGAAGGAAAAAGGGAAAGAGGGCCTAGGCTAAAATGGCCAGTCATGTAAAAAAGGGATGAGGGCCCAAGAGGAGTAGAGCATGTTTAAAAAGCAAAAAATGAATGAAGAAGCTCATTCTTGTGTGTGGCCAAAACTAGCTCTCCTCTTCATCTTCTTTTTCTTCTTGTTCTTGCTCATGCTTGTGCTTTGAGAGAGGGAGTGTGAGAGAGTGAGCATGTGCTTTGAGAGAGGGAGTGTGAGGGAGTGAGCATGTGAGAGTGAGGAATTGTGGTGGAGAAGCTCTCCATATCCTCCTCTCTTCTTCTTCTCTTCTCTTCTCTTCTCTTGTCTCATGCACAGAAATGGAGCCTGGAACTTGGGGATCAAGCTTGCACCTTGGATCGTGGAGCTACCAAAGAGCTTGTGGGAAGAGGCAACTCGATCGAGCATAAGGTAAGCTCACTACACTCGTAGGTGTGCGAGCGCACACATCTATGTGAGAGGTAGCCATTGCACTTGGCTTGAAATGCTTGAAACAATAAGCGGTCTGTGGGTCTTGGTGGTTGAGCACAAGCTCCCACAAGGATACTTATAGTTATCCAGTTATCTTGGGATAGCCATACATTGTAGCAACAAGGATGGAGATGAAATTGATTGATGATGGGTCTTCATATGCTCATGTTAGGAGTAGAGATGGAAAAAGAGCGGTACAATTTTGATTGTGTGTATTAATCATCCATATAATAGAGAGACTCTCAAGGATTATCCACTACTATCGAATGCCAAGAAATTTAAGGGTTTTTAGATGGAACTGTTATAACAAGAGGCTATGATAGTGATGTTCGGAGGATGTTTATGCCTCCTCATAAAGGGAAAAATGTTTTTATTTCTAGTTTTCATATATGGACAAAAAATGGTTTGAGAAGATTCAAGAGAGCTAAAGCTATGTGCAAGGCTAAAAGAAGGTATGTGCATAAAACTAAAAAAGAGCTTAAGAAGTGTTGAATTATGGCTTACATAAAACTACATTTTAGGGCTATTTTATGGGGTGATTTTTGCTGATACTTTGGCTAAAATTACAACAATCATTAATGCTAAAAATATGGATAAAAATTGTGACATACATGTATGTACTTAGGACATGTTTGAAATCATAAAAGGATTTTCTAAACAGGAATATAAAGGGCTATAAAATCAAGTTGAAGCACTTGTAAAGATGAAGTATAACACTATTGACAAAAAGGTTAAGCCAATTTCTTTGCCTTTACCCCCTAACAATGATAGAATATATGAGACAATTTCCAAGTAGTCGAGTTTAAGGGATCTGAAAGGAGTTGGGCATAAATTCATTGCTAATACACTAAACAAGTTAAAAGTTGGGAGTGATGTGCTTCTTCTACCTTTAGAGAAAGAATTTTTCATAAAAATGTTGGCAAAGCATGAAAAGGATTTTGCATTTCAACCTACTAAAATTGGTTGTGTTGACCCAACAATTGTGGCTCCCATGGTCATTTTTACAATGTTGCATGTACCATGGAATTTAAGATCGATTCTTGTGCCTTGGGCCTACTTTCCTAAGATGATGGAGTTGTTAAATGAGAACATTAGGATGAAAGTTATGGAGCCATCCTCAACTCCATAATATAACTGTTGGTTTACTGTACTAAAGAAAAATTGGCATTGTGGTTCATTCAAGATATGCAACCGGTCAACAAGGTCGCGATAAGTAATGTTGGTGCATTGTCTATTGTAGATGAGTTTGCAGAAGTATTTGTTGGCAATACTATCTATTTAATGGGGGATTTATATTCAGGATATGATCAATTTCAACTGGCACTAGAAAGTCAATCTATTACTATAAAGACACCATTGGAGAAATAAATTATGTTGTCCACATGATGAATGTGATGAATAAGGTACCCTTCTGTGCAAGGAGAAATAAATTATGTTGTCCACATGATGAATGTGATGAATAAGGTTTTGCGAGACTTTGTTCCTCCCCAGCTTTCTTTTCTTATGTTTGGCATTGAGGAGCTGTTGATCATAGGTCACATATGTGACTCCTATGGCAAAAGCCCATGCTAGCAATGAAGAAATTGAAGAGATTGTTAAAGTCTAATCCTACATTGAGAAAGGTGGATTACTCAAAGGGAATCCCTATTACTCTTATAGTGGGCACAAGATCGATTGAGAATTGGGTGGGCAATTGGAAAAAATGATGACAAGGGAAATATGTATGCGATTAGATTTGGTGCAAAGGTGTGGATTACTCAAATGGAGGGCCTACTATTATTATAGTGGATACAAGCTCGATCGAAATTGGGTGGACAATTAGATAGAATGATGATGAGGGAAATATGTATGTCATTAGAGTTTGGTACAAAAGTGCTTAATGAGTGGCAAAGATGATATCTGTAAGTTAAGTGGGAGCTTTGGGGCATTGTGACAGCCCTTAAATGTGATAAGGTATATCTTCTGGGTTCTCATGTGATTATGGAGACATGTTTCTTGCCATTATTAGGGATGATTTCTAGTTGTACCTCTTCGGACATTGCTATGTTGCAGTGGATAGCGTATATTAAGTCATTAATTCCTAAATTGTAGCATATTGTAGGAAGGAAAAATCCAATTGTTGACATGCTATCAATGGCATGGTTTGATGATGAAGTGGATATAATAGAAGATGAAGTAGATGATGAATTACCTATTGAAAATGCTTATTTTACTATAGGAGTTGATTGGATAGCTAGTGTAAATGCAAGTACTTGTGTCATAAATGTAGGGACAACATTAAAATGCATCAAGTACAATAGGTAGACTGAGGAAGGATGTTGTTGTAATAGTAAATTTAGCAGCAAATAAAGTGTTTTCAGCAAGGAAAAATGCATGGATAGAAGGAGGTAAGTATTAAAAATGTTATGTTTTAGCCATGGAGGAGTTTCTAGAGGACTTGTATATATATGATTTATTGAAAATATGATAATATATTAGCACAATGTCCAAGAAAGAGGAGTTATCAAATGTAAAGTGTATAAGAATAAGAGAAGAAGAGATGAGGACATTGCTGGTCCTTCCTCTTCTTTAGGTCCATCTAAACACATAATAAGAAGTAAAATGGAGCAACAAAAAGAGGCTGAAAAAGCCATATCTGAGCATGTTACAGATGTTGCATCTGAAGAGAAGAAACAAGAAGGGAAGAAAAGGGGAAACTAGCCCGGTTACAGGTTACAATTGAATCTTGAGGCTGCCACAAACCTTAAAAAGATCTTGGAAGATCGCATACTTGGCAGTAGAGTGGAATTCACACTTGGTGAAGTTCTTGGAATCGGGAAGCGTGAATTTCATGATGCAATCATTGATATGCTAAAATGAAAAAGACAGTTTGATGGTGAAGTTTTGCAAGCATTGATGCATGTTGACAAAGACATAGAGAAACAACTTCATAGGGAATATGATGATGCATGTAATGCTGATTTGGAGCAGGTTGATGTTGAAAATGGATTAAATGGGAGTGTGGACAACAAGCTTATGGCTAAAATTGGTCTTATGTGGGCAGCAATAAGCATAGAGAGAAGGCTATGTATAATGGGGATGTCCATCAACAAGCACATGAAGAAGAAGATGCTTATTTTATTCCAAGCAATCATTATTCACGAATGCATTGGGCTCGTGCTATGATAGAGACAATTGTTAAAGTGGGAGAAAGAGAGACACCTAGCATAGATCTCTTGGATCATGGTTCTGAAATCAATGTTATGGCACACAGCTTGTATGAGAATGGAGGTTGGCCGATTGATGTAGATCCGAGATGGCGCATGTGAGCAACAAACAATTCATCAGGAGATCTTTATGCAGCTTGTCTGAGTGTACCTATGACTATTGGAGATGTTAGGGATGAATATCATTTTTTTGTGCATGATTCATGTAGTTATCTGGTGATTTTGGGGTAGCCCTATATTTGGAATCAAGGCTCGAAAAAAAAGCCTTGGAAGATGGTTCTTCATATACTCACGTTCGAAGTAAAGACAATAGAAAGGCAGTATGATTTCTCACTATTTGTGTGAATTATCCCCACAATCGGGATAGGTTGCGAGATAATCCTATGCCACCTAATGCACGAGAGTTTAGATAGCACTGTTGTAAGTGGAGGCTATGGCAATACCTCTAGAAAGATAATTATGCCTCCAAGAAAGGGAAAATTTGTGTTTGTGTCTGGATTGCAGGAATGGACAACATGTAGTCTTGGTAGTTTTAAGAATATTTCAGCCATGTGCAGGGCTGAAAAGAAATATGTAGGATGTGCTAAAAAAGTGCTGAAGACATATGGTTTGATGGCTGCAAATGAAGGTAATTCTGAGCTATTTTCAGGGCTGGTTGATGTTGATACAGTGGCTAAAATTTCTGTAGCAATTAATGCTCAAAATAGGGTAGAAAAAGAGGTTATTTATGTTAACACTTTAGAGATGTATGAAGTCATTCAAGAGTTTGCTGAGCATGAATGTTATTGGCTGCAATATGGGCTGCAAAACATGGTTGAAGAAAGGGTGGATACAAAGTACAAAATTGTTGCAAAGAAGGTTAAGTCTATGGCTTTGCCTTTACCACCTGAAAGTGATGGGTTGGCTGAAAAAGTCACTCAACAACCTAGTTTACGAGATCCACATGGAGTAGGACATAAATTTATAGCTGAAACTTTACAAAAGCTAAAAATTGGTGATACAAGCTTTCTTTTGCCTGTAGAAAGAGATTTTTTCTTGCAGATGTTGGCAAGGCATGGGAAAACCTTTGTGTTTCAGCCACATGAAATTGGATGTGTTGATCCGACCATAGTTGCACTTATAGTGATCTTTACAGTACCTTATGTGCCATGGAATTTAAAGCCTATTTCAGCACCTCGATTATATTTGCCTAAGCTACTGGAGCTTTTGCGAAAAGATCAAGATGCATATTTTGGAGCCCTCTTTAGCTCCATATTCGAATCGGTGGTTCACTGTTTCAAAGAACAATGGTTCTTTGAGGTTTATATAGGATTTACAACTAGTTAATAAGGTCACCACAAGGAATGTTAGATCATGCCCGATAGTGGATGAATTTGCAGAAGCATTTGTAGGCAAGGCAATTTACTCTATGGGTGGTTTATATTCAGGATATGATCAGTTCCAGCTTGCATTGGAAACCCGGATATCACTACCATGAAGATACCACTTGGATTGGTTAGGATGTGTATGCTTCCAAGGGAGCAACCAATTCAGTGGTGCATATGATGAATGCTATGCATAAAGTTTTGAGGGGTATACATTCCTCAATTGACCTTACCCTTTCTTGATGATGTGCCAATCAAAGGATGTGATATCTATGAAAAGAATGAAGAGCTGAATGAGCATGGATGTAGAAGATTTGTGGCTAATCATATTGCTGATTGTGATAGGATTTTGAGCCATCTTGAAGAAACATATTTGACTCTATTAGGAGAAAAGTCAATTTTTGGAGTGGAGAAAGTATTAGTTGTTGGGCATATGTGTGGACCATATGGGAGAAAGCCCTCACCAATAAAGATTGATGCTATAAGCAAGATGCGAGAGACATGTTTGAATGTATCCAAGGTGAGAAGATTATTGGGTGCATGCGTCTTTTACTTGATATGGATTCCGCATTTTGCTCATGTGGCTGAAAGTTTATATCAGCTCTTGAGAAAAGGGCAATAGTTTTGGTGGGTGAAATAACATACAAAGGCAATTTAGAAGTTAAAGAGCTTATTGATTTCAACACCAATACTAAAGAGAGAAAATTATGAGAATGGGCAGCCTATTATTCTCATTGTAGATACAAGCCCAATTGTCATTGGTTGGGCAGTGGGTCAGGATGATGCTGATGGGAATAGGTATGCCATTCGGTTTGGAGCAAAGGTCCTCAATGAACAACAACAACGGTATTCTCAAGTCAAAAGAGAGCTTTGGGGTGTAGTGATAGCCCTTAAGTGTGATAGAGAGTATTTTATGGGAGCTCATGTAGTGGTAGAGACTGATTGTCTACCTCTATTGGGCATGATAGTGAATTGCTCAATTCCTAATATTGCCATGTTATGGTGGATTGCATATACAAAGTCACTTAACCCTGATTTTTAGCATATTGCAGGTAGAGAAAACCTTGTGGTGGTGGCTGACATGCTTTCACGAGCAAGGTTTGAAGATGAAGAGGAGCTGATAGAAGATGAAGAGGATGATGTGATAAATGCTGAAAATGACTTTATGATAGTAGGAAATGAGTATGCAGCTGTTGTTACTGCAAGTACAACTGTTTAACAGGGATTTCAGTAATAAGAAAAGAGCTTACAGCCATGGAGAAGATATAGTTAGTAGTAGAGAGAAAGCATCATCAGTGTTATGCTTTAGTGAGAATACAATTTTTGGAAGAGTTGTATGAGGATGATTGGCTGAAAATAGGCCAATATCTCAGCCTCATAACAAAGAAGGCTGAGTGGTCTAAAACTGAATTCAAAAAGGATTAAAAGAAAAGCTTATGGGTTTTTCTTGAAAGATGGATATTTATGGAAGCATGCAAAGAAAAAGAGAGGAGCTCCAGTACGTGTATAGGGAGATAGAGTTTCTCAACAACATGTGATGCAAGAGTTTCATGAAAGCTTATGGGCTGGACATAGAGGAGTTTGGGGCACATTTGCCAAGATCAAAGAGAAATTTTGGTGGCAAAACATGCGTAAAGATGTGGAGCATTATGTGAAATCATGCAGAGTCTGTTAGATGTATTCCATGGTAAAGCATAGACATGGGTTGCAACCAACCTATCCATTGTCTATGCATTACAAATGGATAGTTGATTTGGTTACCATGTTTACAGGTTAATGGAATATGAGATATCTTGTGCTTGCATGAGAAGACTTGACAAATCAAGTGGAAGGTCGAGCTCTTAGTACAAATACTACTCAAGCAGTTTGCAAGTTTTTATTGGAAGAAGTCTTTTGGAGGTATGGTTGTGTTGGTAAAGTGGTTGCAGATAGATGAGAATTGGATGTGGATGAGGCTCACGACTTATTTTTATGATTGGGTATCAAGCTAGATTTAACTTCAGCCTTTAATCCTGAAGCAAATTGCAAAAGGGAAAGAGGTCATCAGCCTATCATTAAGGCATTAGCAAAGTCATGCAAGGGCAGGATGAAAGAGTGGCCAAGAATGTTACCCTTTGTTTTGTGGGCTAATAGGACCACTCATAGTGCAGTTACAGGGTAAATGCCTACTGAATTAATGTATGGACAGTAGGCAATCATGCCTATTGAGGAGACTATTTCTACTTGGAGTGTTCTACCATGGGAAGAGGGTTTGAATAGAGAAGAGTTGCTGGTCCTACGCATTAGACAATCAGAAAGTGTTGAGAAGCTCAACACATGTGGACATTGATGATGGACCGCCTGGTTAGATGGGTCCACACATCTACACTTAGCATGTCAGTGGTCATTATGACTCTCACATGGCCACTGACTCATTACTTATTATATTTAGGTTGTTATACCTATTTATAGCTGGCATAGTTATAGCACCAGTCGACTAGTGTAGTCGGTTATGCATTGTTTGACTTAGTAGGCCACTTTCCTTTATGTTGTAACTTATCTATACTTTGTGTACATTGTAAAGTGTGTGGAAGAAGAAGAAGAAATCAGCAAGAAAACGTTTTGGCCTCCATCTCTCTTCTTGTCTCTTGAGTGAGCTTCTCCTTGTGCATTCTGTGTGTGTTCGGCGCAGCATCTTGAGCAAGTCCCCCCACCACGCGATTCTTGACATGGTATCAGAGCAGCACCACTGAGAGAGGCTGATTTCGAAGGTTGAAGCGAAGGAGAAGAAGCAAAGTTCGAGCAAGCAAGCCACGGGTAAGAAGCTCTCCCATTCTTCCACTCTCTCTCTTGGATAGTGCCTATGGAGGCACCGAAAGCAGGGTTGAGCAAAAATTTCATATTACAGTGAGATTTGGTGTGTGCGAATATTGTAATTATTTTGGGCATCTGAGGCCGTTTCAGGCCCTGTTTTAGAGGGCACATGCCAGAGGATGTGCAGGCTAGGAGGGGTTGGATGTTGTACTGCTACGCACACACAGTGTGAAAAACTCTAGAGTGCGGCTTTCTTATTGATCTAGAGAGCCAATGCCATTTTAGACATTAATGTTAGTGTCCATAGTGTGGATGGTTCAAAAATATTAGATTTATGCAGCTTGGATGCTATTTGGTTTTTTGATGCTTCGATGATTTTCTTGGATCTTGGATGTTTTGTGGATGTAGATACATGTTGAGCAGTGATTGCTCCATTCTTCTTTGGCAGTTTGATATTGAGCTTTGATTGCTCATTGGTGTTTGGATTTGTTGCGGGATACCTAGTTGATTAGTGGACTTTACACTGCTTGGGCTACAATTATGGATTTCTTGCTCCTTTGTTGTCTAGCTTCTATGCTATTTTGGGCTACTATTGCCCGTCCATATTAGAGAGCATATGCTATGTATATTTACACGTCTATGCACATGATCTACTATTGTATACCTTACAGAGCTACTTGTATGGATGATGTTGTATAGGTATTTGGGCTTCTCCTTGAGCTTGTGACCATTGCAGGATCTTATGCCACTTACCAATCTTGCATTGACATGGATGCTACTATATGGTGGTTTGATATACTGTAGTCATGTTTGCCATTATGGTTATGGACCGATTTCATGGCTGAATACCGTATGCTCTTATGAAAGATGTCTTATGCTTTACCATATTGTGTTTGGTTATGTCATGTAGTTGGCTACGACTGTTCTTCATGTGGAAGCTTTTGCATCCTTGGTTGATGCCTTTATGTCCTCCCATCCATTAAGGTTTCATGAGCCTTTGCAGTATGCTTCTACCACTGATGTACTTGGTGAGGGAGAGGGAGAGGAAGGGGGAGGAAATGAGAGAGGGAGAGAAAGAGAAAGAGAGGGAGAGGGAGAGGGAGAGGGAGAGGTAGGGGGAGGGAGAGTGCATTCTCTCTCTCCCTCTCCCTTTTGCTTGTTTAAGGTTTAAATCACTTTCTTTTTTGCTTGTTTAGGAGAGGAAATGAGAGAGAAAGAGAGAAAGAGAGAAAGAGAGGGAGAGGGAGAGAGAGGGAGAGGAAGAGAAAGAGAGGGAGAGGGAGAGGGAGTGCATTCTCTCTCTCCCTCTCCCTTTTGCTTGTTTAATGTTTAAATCACTTTCTTTTTTGCTTATTTAGGAGAGGAAATGAGAGATAAAGTGATGCCAGGAGGCATATTCCACGGTGGATTCTGTGAGGTTTTACGGTGGATTCCGTAAACTTTGATGACCGGGGCTCATACACAAAGTGGATTCTTTGTGCAAGAAGTTGATGGGGACGTCTGTCCTTTTCGGGCGTTTCATTAATTTAGTGTGTACATGGGTGATTCCATAGCGGGTGATTCCGCAAAATGCATATTAAATTAATAAACGTTTATGAGTTTAGAGTGCGCACTCGTAATAAATTAAGGTTAGGATTTATTTCTAACCAGTTGATTTATTTATGTAGCTGAAGACTGCTAGGTATTCACTTTTGTCGGTTTAATTGTATTATTTTACTAACGATTGTGAATGCTTCAGTTGATGTGTAGAGATAGCAGCAGTGGCGGAGGAAAGCATTGGAGTTTAGCGAGTATTTGACCTATGGATTATATTTTGATAGGCGCCACGCCTATATTTTGTTATGTCTATTGAGGCATCGATTATTTATCATTATTTTGTATGCACCTATGCGCACGGATATGTTATTTCTATTTGGACATTGTATTGGGCGTGCCGGACTCTTTGGGCACCGTCCATTAGCTTTATTCCTATTTTTGTAAAAGCAAACTCAAAAGCTAAAAGCTTGATATATTTTTGTAAATTGGGCTATTATTGAGCATGAAGAAGAAATATACATAAAAATACATGCTTTGTGAAGTGCTCACACAAGGCATGGGGGAAGATTGAACCCAATTGGTCTCTTGCTCTTGTCGTTCATGCTTTTTACCTTGTAACTTGTGCAAAAAGTAGAGTTCATTGTTCTTGGGGACCTTCCAGGATTCATTACGTGAGCATACAGCGACCGATCTGCGCACCAGAAAGAGAGAAAGAGAGGGAGAGGGAGAGGGAGAGGGAGAGGGAGAGAGAGGGAGAGAAAGAGAAAGAGAAAGAGATGGAGAGAGAGAGGGAGGGGGAGGAAATGAGAGAGGGAGAGGGAGAGAAAGAGAAAGAGAAAGAGAGGGAGAGGGAGAGGGAGAGGGAGGGAGAGTGCATTCTCTCTCTCCCTCTCCCTTTTTCTTGTTAAAGGTTTAAATCACTTTCTTTTTTGCTTGTTTAGGAGAGGAAATGAGAGATAAAGAGAAAGAGAAAGAGAGGGAGAGAGAGAATGAGCATTCTCTCTCTCCCTCTCCCTTTTGCTTTTGGAGAGTGTTAGGATATATTGTGAGAGGGAGAGGAAATGTGAGAGAAAGAGAGGGAGAGGGAGAGAGGGAGAGAAAGCGAAAGATAACATATATTGGAACGATAGCATATCCATGATTATGGTAATGGTATCCACTTTGCTTTTTTTATGGGTCCCATTACATCAACTCCTTAAGAGGGCTAAAAATTAGTCATACACTTTATAAATTCTAATTAGGAGATTTAAGATGCACGATTATAGACTTATCGATAATGGTATGCAATGTGCTTTGCCATGGGCCACGTACATTGGTGACTCTTTAAGATGGCTTAAAATTGGTCATATCCTTCATAATGTCCAAGTAGGGGATCTAATTGTGATATGCATAATTCATTGTTTTTGTATTAACTTTATAGGCATAACAAATTAGAAATCATGCCAACTAGTCAACAGAAGGACTAAAAGAAAATGATACCCTACC